>NC_136410.1:129203233-129480733 GCF_051521515.1 Lactuca serriola
TAGTATGACACCAAAAATGTAAAGAAAAAATAAAATACATGTCTGAACATGCTCCGTCTTCTCAAAAACCTATGCTCGTGTACCTGTCTACTGGTTACCTGAGAATACAAGTTATTTTGAAAGAGAGTATCAGCATTTAAATTGGTGAGTTCATAAGTATTTTAGTGTCAAGTGTTTGCATTTGTTTCATGAAAATGTTTGTATTTGTTTAGTGAAAATGTTTGTATTTGTTTAGTGAAAATGTTTGTATACTTCTCAGAAAATCCAATATTTTCTGCTTAAATGAAAAGTAGTCTTCTACCCAAGACCAAACTGTTTGTATGTTCTGTTTTCTTGAAAATAGTGTAAAATGTATATTTTACATGAAATAGTATAAAATGTATGTTTTCCATGTTTGTAAAACTATCTTTACTAGAAAAATAGTTTGCATTTCTCAGGTGAGCATATTACTATATGAAAGTAATGGAAAATGAAGATTTATAGTAGTATTGTGTAAAATAAACTACTAATTGTATTAACTGCCTTGTAACCAAATTAGCTAACTAAGGTTAAAATGTGATTAAGGTTATTGCCATGCTTGATTGACTAGTGTAAAATACGACGTTTTTCAGGCATCAAAAATGATATGACATATGTCACCCATAGATCTGCAGGTCCCACTATAGCTAGCAGCAAGGTGTGGGATGGTCAATCATGTATAGATCTGTACACAAACTTATGATCTCCCTACAGGAGACTCTGGTTATAATGCGTGACATAGCAAGAATATTGTTAAGCCATAAAATAGTATCTCACATTTTAGTTATCTTGTTCTTGTTATAGTATGTAAGTTCCTTCTTGTTCTCATAAATGAATAGTATACCTTGTAATGAATAGTAATAGTATGTATGTATTGGCTCATGTATTGTTTCTCTGAATTAGAAACTAGTATGTAGTGATCCTCTAAACTGTACCTATTATAGTTTACTAGTATGTTTGTTTGAACTGTTACTGATTTAGAGAAAAGACTCAATTGCCATACATATGCAACCGAGTTAAGTATGTTCCTTGAAAATGGGGTTTAATATTCATGCATATATTTAGCAACTATAACTATGATGTAACCAATAGCCGGACTAGTGATCCAACCCTAAACCCACAACCAAACAAGGAACCAGAGGTACGGTTTTTAGGAATAGTCTGAAGTCCGTTAAAGCATACTTATACATAAATATGAACACAAATATGATTTTGAAATAAACAGAAATCTAAAAATAGTTTGAAAGGGTTATAAAGTAATTTTAACAACATTTAAGAATAAGAAATCCTTTTTGTTTGTTTGTTTCCAAATGTAAATGATTAATACAATTAAATTGTGTTCTACTTGTATTCCGCTTCTAAAAAGCATTTAAAAAGGTAAATTTTAGGGGTATGAACTCCTCTTATGTTTGTGATTCGCTTGAATGATCGATATATGATGATTGATTCCACAAGTTAGATCTCAAGACAAAACAAGCCCTAAAATGCGTTTCACGTGATATATATGTATACAATTAGTGTATAGAATCATAGATACGTTAAGGAAATCGACTAATTTGTAAGTTTAACTTACAAACAAGAGTGTTAGAAGCAAGATGGAAGGCCGCAAGGAGTTCACGGCTCAGCCTTGGAGTTTACGGCCCAAGAAGATCTTGATGTTCTTGGGTTTGCGGTTGGATGTTCTTGAAGATATGAAGGAGATTCAAGGGTTTACGGCCAAAGGATCTTTGAGGAAATGAAGAACTCTTGAAGATCCAAGTAAGATCTTAAGAAGATTAAAAGGTTTGAAGGATGATAGTTGAGAGAGAAACGTGTTTACAGTTGGTGTTCTTGAGAGGGGAGGGGTGTGTTTTTAGTTGGAAATGAAGAAGTGAGGAGGAATTCACGGTTTTCCCCCTATATTGGGTCAAAATTGATAGGACACCTTCATTGGAAACCACACTGAAGGGATAAGACCGAGTGTTCTCGGCCGTGAACCTTATTTGCGGCTGCAAACCATTTGCGGTCTGAAGTCTCAAGCTTATGCGAGGGTTTGCGGCTGGGAGGGTTTGCGGCTCGGATGAAGGTTCTAGGTTCCTATTGTTTTCTTTCTTAAACACATAACACCTTTAAATACAAGGTCTATACACCTATAACTCATTAATCTAACCATATTAAGATAATTAAAGAAATAAGTTTGACCTTCATTTGATATGTTTGACTTTCGTTGACCAAGATTGAGTTTTACAAGATTTGAAATTACGAGTTGTCACACAAGGGCAAGGCATAGGATTTAGTGGTGAAGAGCTGAGCGTATAAGCTGCAGACCTAGGAGATTCGATTTCCATTAGATGTTGTCATAGGTATGTATCGTATTCACTTCCTCCATATTCTTATTATTTATGCTTATGATTATGTGATTATGAGTGCAAGACGCTATCTTCGGTTTATTTAAGTCTCCACCTAGGAATCAGAATATCTTTATGATGGTCTGGTTATTATCATTCGAGGCTTATTCATATTCCATTATATATATGTTGAGTGTCATGCATAGAGTATGTCTGGTTGGGTCGGTTTTAGACTTCGATATGGGAGACGTCAGTAGTCGGGTCGACTTGATGGTTTCAGTTCATTGAGTATGAGGAAGTTACAATATGAGCATGTTGGTTTTGAACTTAGGATTCACATGGATCATTTGTAGTTGCAAGGAAATGAAGGATTGGTCGAATCACAGGTGTAAGGTTGGTTGTTGCCAAATTCACACCTTTAGGGCTTGGTTGTTGTATGTTCGTGTGGGTATTTCTCCATAGTAAATGTTTATTAGTGTGGTTATCTATCTATTTTCGTTAGCAAGGTTATTAGTGCTACTTCATTATTTGAAGTCGCTTGAGGATTGTGAAGTTGTATCAAGTGAAAGGTGCTTGGAGATATCAAGTTTTCGTTGAGATAGTGGGGTATATTTATCCGGATTTCAGGACGTATGTATAATAGGTCGACTGGCCATGAAATTTTATTTCTTGCAAGCTCAGGTTGGTGGCACTTGTGAGTAATGAAATTGTAGATGGCTTAGAAATTTGATGTAACATCCCGAAATTCAGGTAAGCTATTTAACCCTTCTCTTTTGTCAAGTTGTCAAGTTTATCCCTTGAGTGAATTTTATGGCAAATGAGTACGCTGGGAATACTGGGGAGTACGTTGCGCGTACTCATGCGCTTAATTTGGATGCGGACTCGCCTAGGTACACTGGGCGTACCCAGGGTTACGTTGGGCATAGAGGGCCCAGATGCAAACCCTGATATTTGGCTTGTGCACTATATAAGGGATGCTAAGGTTTATTCCTCATCCACCATATCAAAGAGTGAAACCCTAAAGAGAGCCTTCCTTCATCCTTAAGCTTGTATGTGAGTGTTTTGAGCTAAAAGTGCCTTAGTGTGTTAGTGAAGAAGAATGAGAGGAGCTTGTGGAGGCTAGAGCTTGAAGTGCAAGTTTGGATCTGAGATCTTCAGACGAAGGAGCTTCATCTAGAGGTATAAAGTTCAAAACTTTCCTGTTTATTTTGGTTTGGTGTTTCATGGACCATTTCTTGGGTTAAAAGTCCCAAATGTGGAGACTTTATGAGTGTAAAGGACTCCATGGACCTACATCTGTCCCATTTCAGTGATATTTGTGTTATAGATCCATAAAAATCCCAACTTGGTCATTGTTATGGGGTCATGCTTGAGTTATGATCTTTTATAGGGTTGGAAATGGAATGCTATGGGTGTTAATGACTTGTCCAGCCATGCAAAGGCTTAAAGTCACCAACTTTATGGATTAAGAGGCTTAGAAATGGTCAGATCTAGAAGTCGGACGTGTGTCTTGACTATTTAAGACCCCAAGAGCTAAGGAGTCTGAAACTGGGAGTTATGCGGGGCGTAATCCCAGTACGCGCGGCTTAGGGGTTCACATTCCCCGTTTCTGTGAGGTCGCCGGGTACACGCCACGTACAGGTTTGGTACGCGCAACGTAACTCGGAGAGTTGGCTTTTGTTGACTTTTTGGGTTTGGTCAACTTTAGGGTCTTTGAGCCATGATATCACAACTAGAAATTTTGGAGCCTTGTAATCACAACACTTATAACAACTATGAATCAATAACATGAAAGCATGAATGATGCTTATTTAATAACAACAAAACTTCATCAAATACTTCATTCTAGCCCTACAAATGGTCAACAAAGAATTGGAAACCTTTGAAATTCCAATTTGAGTTCACTTTGAAGTAGGACTTCCTTATTGGACCTAATGGAACAATGAGCTTCCAATTTAATTATCTTGAACCTAGAACTCTCAAATGGGCCCTAATTGGACCCATATACATGAAACTTAACATTTTTGGACCTTATGAACCCAAAATAAACTAGATTAACTTTAATGGACCTTATTGGACCAAAACAAATTTATATTAGCCCTAATAGGTCATAAAAATCATTCTTTGATTTTTATTGGGCTAAAAATCACCTAACTTAACCATCAAATGGACTTAAGCATTCAATGCCCAAATTTTCTTTTCTTCCCTCTCCTCTTCTCGGCCCAACTACATAAGGAAGGAGAAGTTGACTTTTGTTTGCCACCTAACCATTATTTCTTGGTTCTCCATGCAAATAACTCATGTATCCAAGCAACCATCCCTACACTCATCTCTCTTCTCTCCTCTCTTTCTTCCTCTCGGCCGAACCCAAACACACACACACACACACTTCACTCAAAATTCTCTCAAGGAAACTCTCTCCACTCCTCTCAAAATTTTCGAGATCTAAGAGGCTTTCAAAGAGATTATTCCACAAAACTCATCATCTAAGGTAAGTTCATGCTTGGATCTATGACCTAGACTCTTTGGTTTATCAAAAACCTCTTCCTAATCCATACAAACTCATGATCACTCTCTTAGAAATCATCTAAGTTCGAGATCTTCCAAGGAAGGTTGCTAAAGCCGAGAAATAGCATCAAACTTCTTCTAGTCTTCTTCAAAACCAAAACTACAACTCAAGGTGAGCTTCATACCCCTCTATTTTCGGTTTTCATATGTTTTATGTGGGAGAATACAAGAAAATGTGTAAATCTATGTGTATGTGTATGCTATGTGTGATTTTATACATATATGGGTGTGATGTTATGTGTTTTTGTGATAAATATGTAACAAAAAGAGGTGATAATTCGAGATCTATGACATGAGAAAGGAAACAAACAAAAACTAAGTTCTTTTACACTAATCTAGTTAAGAAAAATAGCTTATAGGGTTATGAGGAACATACTTTAACATAAAACCCATTTTAGGACTTAAAATGTTAAAAATACAAAACTTCGGGTAAAAACTGCCAAGTCACGGTTTCTTGATGGTTAAAAGAGTAAAAACAGTTTTTACAATCATTTTTCTGAATATTAGAATTTTCCAAGGACTTAAAACGCAAAAATTTGAGTTATTGGGCTAAATATGGGTTTTTCGGCCCAACAAGCCCAAAATTGCGAAAATTGAAGTTTTTAAGGGGCTGAATTGTAATATTTTGTAAAACAGGGGACATGAAGTGAAATAAAACTATTTCTAAGGTCAAAAATGCTTTTAAACTCCAAAAAGGATCAAAAATGTAAAAACTTTGTATTTTGGGCCAAAACTGTAAAAATTGTGAAATTTGGGGTTCTAACCGAAAAACACCATTCTAGAAGGCTAAAATTGTTTACTAAATATAATTTGGGTTAAAAATGTCTTTTCAACAAGTTTATGATACAAAAGAGTCAAGAAAATGTTTTTAAGGACTAAAAATGAAATTCTTTTATATAAAGGACTAAAAGTGTTATTTTTATAAAAGAAAGGTAGTGAAAAGGGTCAAAGTCATACTTCTAAACAAATTAATTCATTAAGACAAAATAGAAGATATCCGGCTAGCGACAAAATGAAAAACAAATACACCTTTAATACCAAATATCGTTATAAACGAATTGATTCGGTCTCGAATCAATATAAAACAACAAACGTTAAATCAAAACACTTCAATAGATACGTGATGACTACAATGAGTAAATCTACAAACTTTGGGCTTATGAGTTTCAAATTATGTTTGTTGGGCCTTGCAAGCCCACCAACATGATCTTTGGGCCCAAAGGGATAACGCTTATATGTTATTGGGTCTTCAATGACCCAATATTTTATAAAATGACTTTCAAGAGCTTTGTGTGCTAGTGGGCCAAAATGTCCCGCTAGAAATGCTAGTAAGGTCACAGTAATCAAATGCGAGTTGGACCATCGTGTCTTTCGCATCCACGACAGCCAAAGGAACTTACGATAGTAGTGGGACATAATACTCCCTTCTCTTCATTTGTTAAGGCTCACGAGAAATCAAAGTAGACAAAATTAGGACAATATACAATATGGATTAATTCAATATTCATTCATTAAGACAATACAAAAATCAGTAATCACGAATACATTTTAGCATCGGGAAACATCGGGTTTCCTGGGGAATTCAATACTACTCGTTCGAAATTTTATAACTATAATACAAAATACCCTTTATATATATATATATATATATATATATATATGTGTGTGTGTGTGTGTGTGTGTGTGTGTGTGTTTTTAAAATCATTCATGCATCAACTTATGGATCTGACACTTTAATAAACAAAAGTCTTTTCAGAAAATATCAGATTTTCTGGGTTTTACAAAATATACAAATCATTTTTACCACAACATTGCTTATGAACTCACCAACATTTCATATGTTGACGTTTTTCCAAAATACTTGTATTCTCAGGTAACAGGTAAGCGGAAGATTTATAAGAACTAATGTTAGATGTTATGTTGTTAAAAACACTCGAACTATTTATGTTAGGAATGTGTAATGTAAACCAATGTACTTGATGTGAACAATTTCAGTTGTAATATCTTGATGCATAGTGACGTTTATGTTATGATTCATGTATATTCATTGTAACGATATTCAATTTAAGTCACGCGAGCCCTCGGATGTTTCCGCCGTCTGGTTTGGGGGTGTGACACATGAGAGGGGTAAAATGGTCTTTTACCCTTCTAAGAGTGCTAAGAGAGGGAATAGTCCAGCCTTGAGAGTGGTATTAATTAGAGTGCTTATTCCATGTGATTAGGCGGAGGCTAGACCGGATTTTTAACGGGATCGAGATTACCGACTTACCCGAGGTGAGTCTTCTCACTATACTTTACCAAAGAGTGGTAATTAGAGTAATGTGACAGAGTATCTTGTATGCTTTTGTATGATGTGATTTCTATGTGATTTGTGTTATGTATGATTTAGAGTATACGGAGTTAGGACCGAGAGGTCCACAGAGTTAGGATCAGAGGGTCCATAGAGATACGGGACTGGAGGGTCCCACTGAGACATATTGACTAGAGGGTCATATAGAGTTATAACCTCGAGTGGCTAATATGTGTTGTATGTGGTATTTTGGGGAACTCACTAAGCATTTATGCTTATAGTGTTGTGTTATGTGTTTCAGGTACCAGTGAGGATCGCGGGAAGGCGCCGGCATGATCAGTACGCACATGAGGAGTTTTTACACATTATGATCTTGGATTGTGTTTTTTTTATGGATTGAGATGTGATACAATGACAATTTTATAATATTTTTGAATGAAAGTGTGTTTTTAACTTGTGAAAAATTATTTGAAAATTTTGGGTGTTACAAGTTGGTATCAGAGCCTTGGTTTGAGGGATTCGGGTGCACCTTCGGGAGTATCTGAACTCAAACTGAGGACTTGAGAGATATTCTAAAATAAAAGCACAAAATTTTTCTCGGAGAGTAAAAAGTTTTTGAAAGAGTAGAGCAGAGCAGTGTGTACGATCAGCCAGCGCCCGAACGGTGATTTCCCAAAGCATGCTATAGTAGGCTAGGTATTCTTATTAGGACTAGAGTGGTCTGATTTGTGATGCCTTAGCCTAGGGGTTTTGCTGCTAGGAGATGTTTGAGAGTGAATAGATAGCAGCGAGGAGCTTATGAAGGATCTGCTAGAGAGTAGACTATGCTTAGAGAGAGTAGAGTACTTGGGACTTGGGATCTTAGGAGGAGGACTTGGGGTGAATATTGATGCAGTGTGGATAGGTAGTATTGGGGCTGTACTACCGAAGGCACCGGATCAGTGTGCAACCCAAGTAAGAATCCTTAGGGTACCAGGGATCGAGTAGGAATGGGATATCGAGTGTGTGTACACTCGAGCGAGTCTCTGATATTTTGTGTTGTATTTCAGAGAGACATCATGGTTGGGACATGCCACACACCTGAGAGTAGTGGTGTTAGCGATGAGGAGATCCGCAGATTGATTCACGAGGAGGTGGCTGCTGCCATCCGAGCTGAGATACCAGAGATGTTTAGGTCTATTAAGACCACCCTAATCGAGACATTTGATGAGCGTTACGCTGCTCTTAGTGATGCTGTTGTTGTTGCGGCCACCACAGCCGTTACTGCTACGAGTTCCACAGGGGGGTGACTCGTTGCTGCACCGAGAGTTCAGCAACACAAAGCCACCAGAGTTTCATGGGACGCAGGATCCGATCGCTGTGATGAGATGGATTTCTGATATTGAGGGATGCTTCTATACATGTTCTTGTCCGGAGCATCTGAGAGTTCGGTTCACGCTGAACCAGCTTCGCTTGGGGGCGAAGGACTGGTGGAAGTTTGTGACAGCGCACTATTCTTCTGCAAAGCTTGCCGCGGTGACCTGGGAGAGGTTAACTGCTATGTTTTGTGATGAGTACGTTCCCCCGGTGGAAAGGGAACGTTTGGCCCAGGAGTTCTTGACCCTCAAGCAGGGTACCGAGTCTGTTACAGTGATCACCAGGATGTTCCATGAGAGGGCGATGTTCTGCCCTGAGCACGTGTCTTCTGAGCAGGAACGCATGAGCAGATATTTGAGCATTTTGTGGAGAGACATTCGCGAGTTCGTGGCGAACTCGACATATCGGACATTTTCCGAGCTTCAAGCAAATGCTCGGAAGAAGGAGATTGAGCTAGAGACTCAGGCCATGGAAGAGGCGGAGTCTCAGGGGAGGGATCGGCGACCGGCACAGTCCCAACCGGCTGCCAAGCGGGCTAAGCCCGCCGATTCGAGATCAAGGAACCAGAAGGGCCGCACTTGTGGCAAGTGCGGCAAGAGTCATGAGGGGGTGTGTAGGGCAGGGTGTTGCTACAAGTGTGGCAAGGAGGGGCACATGGCCAAGGATTGCGCCAAGGGGTTTGCAGTCTGTTTTCACTGCAACCTGACCGGACACCGGAAGGCCGAGTGTCCGCAGTTGCGAGGGTCAGCTCAGGGAGCTTCGCAGAGATCCGCCCTGGCTGTCATACGAGCTATGGAGAGTCGGCCGGTGAAGGCCGAGGCGCCAAAGGCTCGCGGGAGAGCCTTCCAGTTGACAGCGGAGGAGGTCCGCGCAGCGCCCGATGTTGTGGATGGTATGCATTCTTTCATATATTTATTTTGAGTTGTGGTGTTATGCTTATATTATGATATGCGTAGGTACATTTCTTGTGAGTTCTGTTCCTGCTTTGTTGTTATTTGACTCGGGTGTAAGTCGGTCTTTTTTGTCGTTGGCCTTTAGTCAGCACATCAGTATCTGTCGGGAGGCGTTGAGTCGACCTTTGCGGGTTTCCATAGCTGACGAGAGAACGGTGTATGCCACTGATGTGAGTTGAGGATGTGTACTCGAGATATTCGGCGTTGAGTTTCCGATTAATTTGGCCCCAATTACTATGGGAGATGTCTCTGTCATCGTAGGCATGGACTGGTTGAGCAGATTTGGAGCGGTTATCGACTACGAGCGACAACTGGTGACAAAAGGAGACCCTAGCGGGGTATTTCTTACGATTTAAGGTGAGGGTACCCGTTTTGGGTTAGCATTTTGTTCGGCCGCTAGGGCGAGGCAGAGTTTACAACAAGGTTGTAGTGGGTTTGTGGCTTATGTGGCGGATACGAGAGTAGGTGCAGAGAGACCAAGGTCGGTCGATGAGGTCCCGATAGTGCATGAGTTCCCGGATGTTTTCCCCGAGGAGTTTTCGGGTGTGCCTCCTGTGAGGTAGGTGGAGTTTCGTATCGATTTGGTTCCAGGGGAAACGCCTATCGCCAAGGCGCCCTATCGCCTTGCGCCTCCAGAGATGCAGGAGTTATCCTCGCAGCTTCAGGAGCTGCTAGGAAAGGGGTTTATACGGCCGAGTAGCTCGCCATAGGGAGCGCCGATCCTTTTTGTCAAGAAAAAGGATGGTTCACACCGAATGTGCATTGATTACCGGGAGTTGAACAAGCTGACAGTCAAGAAACGTTACCCCTTACCGAGGATTGACGATTTATTTGATTAGTTGCAGGGAGCGTCTTGGTTTTCCAAGATTGATTTGAGGTCTGGATATCATCCGATGAGGGTGTGTGATGAGGATATCCAGAAGACAACATTCAAGACTCGTTACGAGCATTATGAGTTCGTGGTGATGCCTTTCGGGCTCACCAATGCACCGACGGCGTTCATGGATCTCATGAACAGGGTGTGCAGGCCGATGTTGGATCGTTCGGTGATCGTGTTCATTGATGATATATTGGTGTATTTGAGATCCAGAGAGCAGCATGAGGAGCATTTGAGGGAGATCCTCGGAGTTCTGAGATCGGAGAGGCTTCACGCCAAATTCTCCAAGTATGATTTCTGGTTACGTGAGGTCAGTTTCTAGGACACCTTGTCAACCAGAATGGGATATTGGTCGATCCGGCCAAGATTGAGGCGGTGATGAGTTGGGAGGTGTTGAAATCCCCTTTAGAGATCAGGAGTGTCCTGGGGTTGGCCGGTTACTATCGGAGATTCACCCAGGATTTCTCCAGGATTGTTGTTCCTCTCAACAGACTGACCTGGAAGGGCGTGGCTTTCAGTTGGGATCCGGAGCAGCAGGCCTCATTCGAGACACTTCGCCAGAGATTGTGCGAAGCCCCAGTGTTAGCCCTTCCAGAGGGAATGGAGGACTTTGTGGTATATTGTGATGCATCGATATCGGGATTGGGTGCGGTGCTGATGCAGAGAGGGCATGTGATAGCATGCGCATCGAGGCAGCAGAAACCTCATGAGACGAGGTATCCTACTCACGATCTGGAGTTAGGGGCCGTGATGATCGCCCTCAAGATCTGGCGTTACTATTTGTATGACGTTCGGTGTACCATATACACAGAACAGAAGAGCTTGAAGTATCTGATGGATCAACCCAACCTGAACATACGCCAGAGAAGATGGTTGGACGTGGTAAAGGATTATGAGTGTGAGATCATGTACCACCCGGGCAAGGCTAACGTGGTAGCCGATGCCTTGAGTCGTAGAGTGGGGAGTACTCGATTACGAGATGTTTGTTTGAGGTTGACAGTGATGACTCCGTTGTTGAACACCATTCGGGAGGCCCAAGTAGAGGCCATGAGACCGGAGAACCGCAAGCAAGAGCGGGTGATTGGACAGATATCTGAGTTCATTGCCGATAACCGGGGGCTAATGACCTTCCAGGGCCAGATTTGGGTGCCATTTGAGGGTGGGGCACGTACCATTTTGATGGAGGAGACGCATAGGTCGAGGTTTTCGATCCATCCTGAGGCCACTAAGATGTATTTGGACCTAAAAGAAACTATTGATGGCCCTCTATGAAGACGGGTGTGGCGTAGTTTGTAGAGAGGTGCTTGACATGTCGCTGGGTTAAGGCCGAGCACCAATGTCTGCATGGCAAGTTGCAGCCACTTGAGGTTCCCCAGTGGAAGTGGGAACAGATTTCCATGGATTTTATCACCAAATTTCCGAGGACTACGAGAAGCGTCGATGCAATTTGGGTGATCGTCGACCGGCTGACAAAGAGCGCTCATTTTCATGCAATCAGTGAGAGCTCTTCCACAGAGAGGTTGGCGGATGTGTATGTGAGAGAGGTGGTATCACGGCATGGTGTACCGATCTCGATTGTGTCAGATCGAGATGTGCGTTTCACTTCCAGGTTCTGGAAGAAGTTCCATGAGGAGTTGGGTACTAGGTTGCATTTCAGTACCGCTTACCACCCACAGTCGGACGGACAGAGTGAGTGGATGATTCAGACGCTCGAAGACATGCTTCGGGCATGTGTGTTGGACTTCTGAGGGAGTTCGGACACGTATCTGCCATTGGCTAAGTTTTCTTATAACAACAGCCACCATTCGAGCATTGGTATGCCTCCCTTCGAGTTGTTGTATAGGAGGAGGTGTCGGACTCCTATCTGTTTAGCCCTTCTCTTTTGTCTGGTAAGCTATTTAACCCTTCTCTTTTGTCAAGTTGTCAAGTTTAGCCCTTGAGTGTATTCATGTAAGCTATTTAACCCTTCTCTTTTTTTCAAGTTGTCAAGTTTATCCCTTGAGTGAATTCTGTGGCAAATGAGTATGATGGGCGTACTGGGGAGTACGCTGCGCGTACTCATGCGCTTAATTTGGACGCAGACTCGCCTACGTACGCTGGGCGTACCTAGGGTTACGCTGGGCGTAGAGGGCCCAGATGAAAACCCTAATATTTGGCTTGTGCACTATATAAGGGATGTTAAGGCTTATTCCTCAGCCACCATATCAGAGAGTGAAACCCTAAAGATAGCCTTCCTTCGTCCTTAAGCTTGTGTGTGAGTGTTTTAAGCTAAAAGTGCCTTGGTGTGTTAGTGAAGAAGAAGGAGAGGAGCTTGTGGAGGCTAGAGCTTGAAGTGCAAGTTTGGATCTGAGATCTTCAGAGGAAGGAGCTTCATCTAGAGGTATAAAGTTCAAAACTTTCCTCTTTATTTTGGTTTGGTGTTGCATGGACCATTTCTAGGGTTAAAAGTCCCAAAGGTGGAGACTTTATGAGTGTAAGGTACTCCATGGACCTAGATCTGTCCCATTTCAGTGATATTTGTGTTATAGATCCATAAAAATCGCAACTTGGTCGTTGTTATGGGGTCATGCTTGAGTTATGAGCTTTTCTAGGGTTGGAAATGGAATGTTACGGGTGTTAGTGACTTGTCCAGCCATGCAAAGGCTTAAAGTCACCAACTTTACGGATTAAGAGGCTTAGAAATGGTCAGATCTAGAAGTCGGACGTGTGTCTTAACTATTTAAGACCCCGAGAGCTAAGGAGTCTGAAATTGGGAGTTACGCGAGGCGTAATCCCAGTACGCGCGGCGTAGGGGGTCGCGTTCCCCGTTTCTGTGAGGTCGCCAGGTACGCCCCGCGTACAAGTTTGGTACGTGCAGCGTAACCTGGAGAGTTGACTTTTGTTGACGTTTAGGGTTTGATCAACTTTAGGGTCTTTGAGCAACGAGAGGAGTAAAATGTTCTTTTACCCTTCTGAGAGTGCTAAGAGAGGGAATAGTCCAGCCTTGAGAGTGGTATTAATTAGAGTGCTTATTCCATGTGATTAGGCGGAGGCTAGACCGGATTTTTACCGGGATCGAGATTACCGAGTTACCCGAGGTGAGTCTTCTCACTATACTTTACCAAAGAGTGGTAACTAGAGTAATGTGACAGAGTATCTTGTATGCTTTTGTATGATGTGATTTCTATGTGATTTGTGCTATGTATGATTCAGAG
Source organism: Lactuca serriola (assembly GCF_051521515.1). Lineage (NCBI taxonomy): Eukaryota > Viridiplantae > Streptophyta > Magnoliopsida > Asterales > Asteraceae > Lactuca > Lactuca serriola. The sequence goes on from NC_136410.1 coordinate 129,216,817, forward strand.
TATACAGAGTTAGGACCGAAAGGTCCACAGAGTTTGGACCAGAGGGTCCATAGAGATATGGGACTGGAGGGTCCCACTGAGACACATTGACCAAAGGGTCATATAGAGTTATAGCCTCGAGTGGCTAATATGTGTTGTATGTGGTATTTTGGGGAACTCACTAAGAATTTATGCTTACAGTGTTGTGTTATGTGTTTCAGGTACCAGTGAGGATCGCGGGAAGGCGCTGGCATGATCAGTACACACATGAGGAGTTTTTACACATTATGATCTTGGGTTGTGTTTTTTTATGGATTGAGATGTGATATAATGACACTTTTATAATATTTGTGAATGAAATTGTGTTTTTAAATTGTGAAAAATTATTTGAAAATTTGGGTGTTACATTCGAATGGTTATAAGGTTGGCAGGGTGTAGATGATTCCAAGTGGGGGAGAATTGCTTGGGATTAATGGGACTACCTCCAAGTTCAAGTCAACTTAAATTTTCCTATCTAGGGTCAAGTGGATAGCTAGTTTTGTTAGTGGATTGATTTGAGGCTTATGGAAGGGATTATGTTTACTGGTAAGTTGTTATAAGGGAAGAAAATGATGGGAATTCAAGTTATCTCATTTGAGGATGTAAGCATCGGTAGTGGTGAATTTGGATTCGAGGTTAAGCTTAGGTTGAGGGTTGTGTTAAGACGTTTCTGCCAGTTCTTGTTAGATGAAGGCTTTGAGGTTTGAAGCATGACCTAAACGCTTGTTGGGGATTAGTAGATTAGAGTTTCGGCTTGTATTGATTCTTGGCTATGTATTCTCCTGGATAGTCGGCAAGGCCATGGGCTGGAACCATGGAAATTATATGAGTTTTATAAGACTATGGGGTGGCTCGTAGCATTCACTAGAGTGGTAGGCAGTGATAGAAGTGTTGTAAGAGTATAAGGTGAGCCGTAACATTCACTAGGTTGGCTGGCAGTTGTGGAAGTGTTGTAAGATTGTGGGGTAGCCCCTAGCATTCACAAGGTCAATAAGCTATTATGAGAGTATTGTAAGCCTGCGATATGGCTAGTAGCCTTCACTAGGACGAGTAAGACCATTGTAGGAATGGTTGTGAGACTGTGGGACAGACAAAACATTCATAGGATTGATGTGACATCCAAAAATTTAGGGTCATTTTAAAATTTTCATTTATGCTTATTTTAAAACATAGTATTTCTTTTGTTGCACAATTGGTCCCAAAAATATTATTTCAATGTGAGATAATATTAAAATTAAACATTTCCAAAGAAACGTTTGACATGTATATCTTTTCAAAACTTGGGATGTCGTAACTGATACAAGAAACTAAGTGGGTCAGGTTGGGAAACCTAGTGAGTTCATAGGGTTTTCAACCCACAATAATTTAGGTAATTATCAACAACTAAGCCGATTACCCATTCATATTATCTTCTTTATTCTTAAGGATCTACCTTAAGGATCTTTTATACTAACAGTACTAGTTCATGGATTTCTCCACATTACTTGTCAGTAAGTTGTTTTCTATCTTACTTCCTAAAGGCTTGTCCTAAGGAATAGACATGAAATCCATCGTTGTTAGTTTTTATCTAATCAGCACTAAGTCCATAGTTGCCAATGTTTGTCAAATACTCACTAAGTCCATAGCTGTCAGCGGTTACGCATAAACTCCATCGCCTTTCAATTTTTATCTAATTGGCACTACATCCATAGCTACCAGTGTTTGTCTAATAGGTACTAAGTCTATAGCTACCAGTGTTTAGGCATAAAATCCATCACTGCTAATGTTTGTCTAATAGGCACTAAGTCCATATCTATCAGTGTTTGTATAAGACGTACTAAGCCCATAGCTACCATCGTTTAGGTACAAAGTCCCTCGTTGCCAATGTTTATCTAATAGGCACTAAGTCCATAACTGCTAGTGTTTGACATAACTTGACTTAGAATAGTCTGCGCTCATTGTCAATACCCTACTAGGTAACTACATTATTAATCTAGTAGTACTAAAAAGTCTCAACCTCTCTTCATTATTTAATTTCTCTTTCCCCTTCACTACCCCATATATTATAAGTATAAAAATACATACATAGTTAAATACGATTGGCTCATAGAATTTCATATATCATAAAAAGGTTCCAGTCATAGATAATAGGCACAAATAACACTTAATTATCTAGATACTTTTTATTTATGTGTAATATGAAAGTAACTATCCACTCACTTGACTTATGTGAATGTTTGGAAAATTCGGCAGCGCTCTGCCAAACTCCTTGACTTTTCTTCTGACAGGACCTAGTTAAGCATGTCACTAAGTCATAGCTTCATATTCTTGGTGACTAATGATAGTCTAGATTCCTCACTAATCCCAATGTCTACATCAAGATCTATCAAGTAAGGAACAACCAGGAAGGATTATATCGGAGGTAGAGTCCATTTGGTATACAAAGTATAATATTTGGAAATCTCACTTTAAACACCTCACTAAATCTCCTAGACATTATCCCCATAAGTAGCTCAATAAGTATAAAGACTTCGAATTACTGATAAATCTTAGTTATAGGTTCACAATATCGACTATTACTATAATGAAATAGTTTAACTTACCAAGAATACTGATGAAAATTGGGAATTAAGCGGACATAACTTTGACTCAAGAGCTTCTAATTGCCAGCTATCAAACACCACAGGGCTTCTCCAACTAAAAATTTAAGGTAGGATGGGCTTAGAACTGAGAGAAATCAAGAGAGAAACGTTTGAAAGGTGTGGGAATGAACTGAATTCTGACTCATATTTATAATAGAATTTGGACTAGACATCGTGCATAGATATGGTGTACGCCGCACATTTGGTCATAAGAGAGTGACATGTCACTTTCTGTGTGGTGCCACGTGTCGCATTCTAGTTAGAGTGTCAGTGTGCACAATGCACTCTGTCTTTGTGCTTAGGTGCGAGCGAAGAATTTATGTTCCCTAGAAAGTTCATATATTCTTCATACGAGCTCTTTTTTCAACAGGCTTTATATCCATGCGTAGCTATCGACGAGGTTTAAAACTTTCATTTAGACTCCTTCAACTAGTTTTGACTTTATTTTTAAATCTATATTTTTAACATGCTTAGACGGTTAAAGTCCGATAAAAATTTATAACTCTCTCATATGATATCCATTCTCGACTATCTTTATATCGACATAACCATGAGAATGAGATCTTCAAATCTCCTTTAGATTTTTTTTTCCTAACAATCAACTGATTCCAATTTTGGTTTTTGAGGCGTATACTGCTACCCTGAAATATTATAAAAATCGTAACTTCCTCTCACAAAGTCATATGTGGGTGTTCTTTATATCTGTTGAATCCTTGCCACATATACCATAACTTTCATTAAGTTTATTCATCCTAAATAATTTTCTATCAGAAAGTCAATTTTAACGCTTATAATAGTCAAATTGACTAGCCGTAATTTACGGGTGTTACATTTATCTACCTTTCAGGATGATTACATCCCTGGATCATCAACAAAAAAGGGATTGTATAATGACTCCGCACATTAACTTTCCATCCTGGGTAATAACCGTAACTCTCATGTCTTTTCTATTGAGTTTCTAGCTCTTAGACTTTTTCATTGTTGATGGTGCTCAATCTTGTACCTGCTCTTTGATTCTAAATTTGATCTTCATCGGAAACTTTTGCTTCATCTATTTTGACTATCGTAACTGATGGGTCATGTTCTAATGACCTCTCGTCATACGATGCAATGGCTAGAGTCAGGTCTCTTTGAATCATACTCCAGAATGAAAGATACATTCCTCATGTTCTAATAGGATATAATCACATTCTAGTGTGTACCACTTCTAGCTACATGCTACTTGATCTCAGTGATGATTGTGATACCTCTATCGATCGCTTCAATTATCTTTTCCTTCAATCTCTTAACTGAAGTAGAATGCTACAGCGATAGTGGTTCTCTGAAACAATTAACTTACTTCGCATACATTTTTCTCAAGTTGACTCGATTCGATATGATCACTAGGGTCAGAATACATTCATCCTTTTAGTCATGACTGAAACGATGGTAACGACAGTCATGAACAAAACAAAATCAATTACTAATACTTTATTAACTTTGTGACTCATCCTGGTTTAAGTATGAATCCTATGTTTCCGGTAGTATGGCCCAAACTGCCTTCAACACCTACTCATACCTATCCTAAAATTTGTGTTGCAGTCCCCAAGCTCTTATTCCTAAAACCACAAAATAATTTAACACATACAAATGTATCCAAGAAATCATAAAAATTTTCGTATACTCCACTAGGATTTCTTCCACGTGTATCTTTAATAACAATTTTGCTTCAACTAAGTTGGTGGTGGAAACGCCAGACGATGGGACGACTTCGGGAATCACACCAAAAGTACTATCCTTCCACCAATCTAAAGGCAAGATACCACCCTTATGATATCTTATGATTGGTGTCATTCACTATCATAAGCCTTCTTATTTCCTCCATTTTCTCAGTCCGCAATGAGTCCTTATAATGACGTTTTATATAACAAAGCAGACGTTCGGTGTACTAAGACGAGAATATAGATATGGAAGGTTTTGACACACGTTCTTCCTTATCACTCCGAAAATTTATATGTCAGTTATAATACCATATTTAAACATTTAGAAGCTTCAACACATAAAATTTCCAAATTCTAGGTTGGCAATATACCTTAAACCTAATAGAAATTTAGATAGGCAACCAAAGGCATGTTATAATATAAATCATTTAGCACATAATAGCAATTTAGGAACATTTCCTAATGTATTATAATGCTTGTGTCAATTTAGGTATACTACCTAAAGTAGAATAGACACTCACCTCACAATCATTGCTTAGTATTCTAAGTTTAATTCTAGAAATTTCCTAAAATTCCTAGTTCGCTTAAACTAAAGCCCTGATGCCAACTGTGACATCCCCAAATTTAGGGTCATTTTAAAATTTTCATTTATGCTTATTTTAATACAAAGTATTTCTTTTGTTGCGAAATTGGTCCCAAAAATATTATCTTAATGTGAGATAATATTAAAATTTAACATTTTCGAAGAAATGTTTGACATTTATATCTTTTCAAAACTTCGGATGTCATAACTGATACAAGAAACCTAAGCATAAACGGAGACTTACAATGTCTCAATATACTAACAATCTACATCTCCTTGAATCCTTCAGCAAATAATTATCTATCAATACCTTCGTATTGATACCTGAAATACAAACAAACTGAGTGGGTTAGGATGGGAAACATGCTGACTACATAGGTTTTTTAACCCACAACAATATAGTTAATTATCAGCAATTAACTCGATTACCAATCCCCATTATCTTCTTTATTCTTAAGGATCTACCCTAAGGATCTTTTATGCTGACAATACTAGTTCATGGATTTCTCTTTAATACTTGTTAGTAGGTTGTTTTCTATCCTCCTTCATAAAGGCTTGTCCTAAGGAATAGACACGAAATCCATCGCTGTCAGTTTTTATCTAATCGACACTAAGTCCATAGATGCCAATTTTTTCTAATAGGCACTAAGTCCATAGCTTCCAGTGTTTAGGCATGAAGTCCATCGTTGTGAACGTTTATATAATAGGTACTAAGTCCAAAAATTCCAGTGTTTTTCTAATAGGTACTAAGTCCATAGCTACCAGTTCTTAGGCACGAAGTCCATCACTGCCGATGGTATCTACTAGGCACTAACTCCATAGCTTCCAGTGTTTACTCATAGGTACTAAGTCCATGTTGCTAGCGTTTAGGCACGAATTCCATTGCTGCCAATGTTTATCTAATAGGCACTAAGTCCATAGCTTTCAGTGTTTGACCTGACTTGACATAGAATAGTATGTGGTCATTATCAATAACCTACTAGGTAACTACATTACTAATCTGGTAGTACTAAAAAGTCTCAACCTCTCTTCATTATTTTCATTTCTCTTTGCCCTTCACTACCCCATATATTATAAGTATAAAAATACATATATGGTTAAATAAGATTGGCTCATATAATTTCATCTATCATAAAAAGGTTCCAATCACATATAATAGGCACACATAACACTTAATTATCTAAATACTTTTTATTTATATGTAATATGGAAGTAACTATCCACTCACATGACTTAGGTGAATGATTGGAAAATTCGGCAACACTCCGCTAAACTCCTTGAATTTTCTTCTAACGGGACCTAGTTACGAATGCCACTAAGTCTTAGCTTAATATTCATGCTGACTAATGATATTCAAGATTCCTCACTAATTGAAGAAAACTTCCCTGGTTGAAATGATCTTCCATTTCCTTCAAGCCAATGGTTAATCTTTTTCACATCTGACTTGCCTTTGACATACGAAACTTTGGAAACTTGTTTTGTAGGTTGATTAGGAAAATTTGGTTGTTTTGGTGTGTAAGTCACATTTCTTTTACAATGAAATGTATCGAATTGTTTAGTGGAAAACACCATTTTAGTTTGAGAAGAAAATTTTCTTGGCTTATTGAAAATTTGATTTTGTCTTCAAAAATGATTTTGTGAAAATCTTGGCTGTTGATTTGAATTGAAATTCCTTGTTGATTGACAATTTGTAAACCTCTTTGCATTTGATGTTTGACCTTTTGTTTGGAAATATGAATTGGACTCTTGATTTTTAGACTTTGAAAAATCTCTTTGTGGTTTATTTGGAGACAAATCTTTTTGAGTTAGAGCGGGATTTTTCTTATTGTCAGCTTTCTTTTAAGAAGATGTCTGAACTGATATACACTTTTTCGGCTCAAATGTTTTACTTAGCATACCATTCCATTTCTTGCGAGACTCAATTGTTTGCCAAAAAACTTTCTTTCTTGCTTGTCTCTATGAAACACCACTTTCTTTTGAAATTTTATCAGTTTGTTCCTTAAACTCTTGAGAATTAAATTTGACATGTTGTGAAACATTATCAACTTGTTTTGAAACATCTTTTGATTTTTCGGATTTTTCAATCCAAACTCGTTTTGGTTTTTGTCTTTGAAAAGTACATGAATTCTGTGTGAGATTGTTTTCGACGATACTTTGGTTTGAGAAAAATCCTTATTTTGAGGATTTCTTGTTATCCTCTTTAATCATTTTATTAAACTCCGGTTTAACATTATCACAATTTTTTCTGTTGTGACAAAAACCTGATTTGGAAAAATAACCTCATCTATGCATGTAACACCGTAAATTCCGTGTGTGTACTGATCAGGCCGGCGCCTTCCCGCGATCCTCACTAATACCTGAAACAAATAACATAAAACACTGTAAGCACAAAGCTTAGTGAGTTCCCCAAAATACCATATATAACACATATTAGCCACTCGAGGCTATAACTCTGTGGGTCCGTGCACCCAACTCTGTGAACCCTCAGGCTCTATCTCTGTGAACCTTCCGGTTCTAACTCTGTAGCATGCACAGCATAAATCACATAGAATAATGTAGTGCAACACATAACACATATATAGCATACAACACTGTATCACATAACTCCAATTACCTACTCAAGGTAAAGTATAGTGAGAAGACTCACCTCGCGTATCTCGGTAACTCGTAAATCCCGAAAATCACTAGTGCTCGATCTCCCGAGCTACCGTCCTCTTATAACACAAGTATATCTCTAATTAACACTATCCCAACTATGGTTGACTAATTCTACCAAGTCAACACCGGTCAGCTCTGGTCAATGGTCAACGGTCAACCCAACTCGTCGAGTCTGGCGTGGACTCGCCGACTCCCTACGGGGACCCGATTCCTCTGAATCCCTTCCAACTCACCGAGTCACTCGCCCAACTCGGTTACTCAACCCCTGGTTCGAAAACACGGAACAACCCGCTCCAACTCGTCGAGTCTACCCATGGACTCGACGAGTGCATTCCATGCACAACCCCAAACGACCTCCTGAGGTCAGATCTGTTCCTCTAACTCATAGATCCAGTCTTTCCAAGCTTATTTATCACGTAAAGTTTATGTCTTGGCGCTCATATCACACCTATTGACTCATAAATGGTGTTTTAACCTCAAATACAATGATCCCAAACCAAAACCTCCATAGACTCATATAAAGCTTGGACAAAGGGGCACTCTGGACCTCCATGGGTCTAGATCCAGAACCTTAACTCGCTAAGGGACCATGGGAGCACTAGATCTAGTCACAAAAAGGGCTCAATAAGCCCTAAATCAACATGAACATCACCATAACAAAAAATGGTTCGAAAATGGTACCTCAAATGTGATGTTCTGGACCTCAGATCTTCAGGAAATTAACTCCCTTGCTTCCTCTTGGCTAGAGCTTCCTTTTTCTTGCTAGACAACACCTCCAAGGTCAACAATGGCTCCTTCTCTCACTCAAATCGCTCAAGCTCACTAGGGTTTCAATCTGGGGACTGATGAGCACAAATGACGGCCATAAGGCCCTATAAATAGGTCCCAAGCCCGAGACATTAGGGTTTCATTAAACAACATGGACTCGCCGAGTCCACCAATGCGACTCGTTGAGTCCGGTCATTAACCCGGGTGAGAAATCGCGTCTCTACTCGGCGATTCTACGCACCAACTCGCCGAGTTCTTCCACAAAACTTGAAATACAATGAATAAATATAATACCTGAAATTCCGGATGTTACAATTCTCCCCCACTTGAATCAGACTTCGCCCTCAAAGTCTCATCCCTGAAATTGCTCCGGATGCGGCTCACGCATCTCCCGCTCTGGCTCCCAAGTCAACTCGGATCCTTTCCAATGTTGCCACTGAACCTGTACCAGAGGCACCTCCTTGTTTCTCAGAATCTTGATCTTCTGATCCACAATCACAATTGGTCTCTCCACGTAGTTCAGGCTCGCATCCACCTGAATGTCCTCTAACGGCACTACCACCAACTCGTCGGCTATACACTTCCTCAACTGAGACACATGGAAGGTATTATGAATCCGCTCCAACTCCGCAAGTAGCTCCAGGCGATACGCTACCTTGCCCACCCTCGTGATTACTCTGAACGGCCCAATATACCGGGGCCCTAGCTTGCCCCTCTTCCTGAATCGAATCACTCCTTTCCAAGGAGATACCTTTAGGAGAACATAATCACTGACCCGGAACTCAAGCTCGGATCGTCGCCTATCCGCATAACTCTTCTGGCAGCTCTGAGTGGTCAAAAACCTCTGCCTGACCCGCTGTATCTGCTCTGTCGTCTGAAGCACAATCTTCGTGCTACCCATCACTCGTTGCCCTACCTCTCCTTAACAAATGGGAGTCCGACACCTCCTCCCATACAACAGCTCAAAGGGCGGCATACCAATGCTCGAATGATGGTTGTTGTTGTAGGAGAACTCCGCTAAGGGTAAATACGTGTCCCAACTTCCGCCAAAATCCAACACGCATGCTCGGAGCATGTCCTCGAGCGTCTGAATCGTCCGCTTGCTCTGACCGTCAGTCTGTGGGTGGTATGCGGTACTAAAATGCAGCCTCGTACCCAACTCCTCATGGAATTTCTTCCAAAATCTGGAAGTGAAACGCACATCTCGATCTGACACAATCGAGATCGGCACCCCATGCCGTGATACCACCTCTCTCACATATACCTCAGCTAACTTCTCCGCAGAAGAGCTCTCACTAATGGCGAGAAAGTGAACGCTCTTTGTCAAACGGTCTACTATCACCCAATTCGCATCGACACCCCTCGCCGTTTTCGGCAATTTGGTGATAAAATCCATGGATATTTGCTCCCATTTCCATTCTGGGACTTCCAGTGGTTGCAACTTACCATGCGGTCTCTGATGTTCGGCCTTAACCCTACGACAGGTTAGGCACCTCTCAACAAACCACACCACATCTCTCTTCATACAGGGCCACCAATACTCTCTTTTAAGATCCATAAACATCTTAATGGCCCCGGGATGGATCGAGAATCTCGATCTATGCGCCTCCTCCATCAAGATGGTACGCGTTCCTCCAATAAACGGTACACAAATCCGACCCTGGAAGGTCATAAGCCCTCTGCTATCGGTTACGAACTCTGACACCTGACTGATAACTCGCTCTCTCTTACGGTTCTCCGGTCTTACTGCCTCAGCCTGAGCCCCTCTGATGGTGTCCAACACCAGAGTCATCACCGTCAATCTCATACAAATATCCCGAATCGGGGCGCTCTCTACCCTACGACTCAGGGCGTCGGCTACCACATTAGCCTAGCCCGGGTGGTACAGGATCTCACAATCATAATCCTTTACTACATCCAACCATCTTCTCTGACGCATGTTTAGGTTTGGCTGATCCATCAAATACTTCAAACTCTTATGGTCCGTGTATATCGTACACCGAACCCCATACAGGTAATGGCGCCAAATCTTGAGGGCGAACACCACAGCCCCCAACTCTAGATCGTGGGTGGGATACCTTGCCTCGTGGGGCTTCAGCTGCCGTGACGATCACATGCCCTCTCTACATCAACACCACGCCCAACCCAGATATCGATGCGTCACAATACACCACGAAGTCCTCCATTCCCTCCGGAAGAGCCAACACCGGGGCTTCGCACAATCTCTGGCGAAGAGTCTTAAATGAGGCCTGTTGCTTTGGGCCCCAGCTGAACACCATACCCTTCCGGGTCAACCTGGTGAGAAGAACAGCAATCTTCGAGAAATCCCTGATGAACTTCTGATAATAGCCGGCCAACCCTAGAAAACTCCTGATCTCGGAAGGAGATTTCGGCACCTCCCAGATCAACATTGCCTCGATCTTGGCCGAATCGACCAAGATCCCCTTTTGGTTAATGAGGTGACCAAGGAATTGCACCTCTCACAACCAAAAATCGCACTTGGAGAATTTGGCATGAAGCCTCTCTGATCTCAGCACACTGAGGATTTCTCGCAAATGCTCCTCATGTTGCTCCCTAGATCTCGAATACACCAAAATGTCGTCAATGAACACAATCACTGACCAATCCAGCATCGGTCTGCATACCCTGTTCATGAGATCCATGAACGCTACAGGCGCATTGGTGAGCCCGAACGGCATTACCATGAACTTGTAATGCCCATAACGAGTCCTGAACGCGGTCTTCTGGATATCCTCCTCGCGCACCCTCATCTGATGATATCCAGATCTCAGATCAATCTTGGAAAACCAAGATGCTCCCTGCAGCTGATCGAACAAATCATCGATCCTCGGCAAAGGATAACGGTTCTTGACCTTTAGCTTGTTCAGCTCTCGATAATCTATGCACATTCGGTGCGAACCATCCTTTTTCTTCACAAAAAGGATTGGTGCTCCCCACGGCGAGCTGCTCGGCCGAATAAACCCCTTCCCCAGCAGCTCCTGAAGCTGCGAGGATAACTCATGCATCTCTGGAGGTGCAAGACAATAGGGCGCCTTGGCAATAGGTGCTGCCCCCGGAATCAAATCAATGTGAAACTCAACCTGCCTCTCGAGAGGCACACCCGGTAATTCCTCGGGAAAGACATCCGAGAATTCCCACACTATCGGAACCTCCTCAACCGCACTCAGTCTCTCTGCACCAACTCGCATGTCCATCACATATGCTACAAAACCACTACAGCCCTACTATAGACTCTGTCTCGCTCTAGTAGCCGAAAAAACGCTAAATTGGGACGGGTACCCTCACCGTACATCGTAAGAACTCCCCCACTTGGGTCTCGTATAGTCACCAGCTGCCACTTGCAATCGATAACGGCTCCAAATCTACTCAACCAATCCATGCCTACGATGACACAGACGTCCCCCATCGTAATCGGGACCAAATCAATAGGAAACTCTACACCGAATATCTCGAGTACACACCCTCGAATCACCTCTATGGCATACACTGCTCTCTCGTCGGCGATGGAGACTCTCAGAGGTCGACTCAACGCCTCCCGACTAATACCGATGTGCTGACTAAAAGCCAACGATATAAAAGATCAACTCACACCCGAGTCAAATAACACCAAAGCAGGTACAGAACTCACAAGAAAAGTACCTACGCATATCATAATATAAGCAAAAAATCTCAAACATTAAAATAAATACATGAAAGAATACATACCAACCACGACATCGGGCGCTGCACGGACCTCTTCCGCAGTCAACTGGAAGGCTCTCCCACGAGCCTTCGGCGTCTCGGTCTTCACCGGCCGACTATCTGAAGCTCTAATCGCAGCAGGGGCAGACCCCTGAGAAGCTCCTTGTGCTGACCCTTGCAGCAGCGGACACTCGGCCTTCCGGTGTCCGGTCTAGTTGCAGTGGAAACACACTGCAAACCCCTTGGAGCAGTCCTTGGCCATATGCCCCTCCTTGCCACACTTGTAGCAAGATCCAGCTCTACAAACTCCATCATAACCCTTGCCGCACTTTCCACAAGTGTGGCCCTTCTGGCTCCCTGCTCTGGGATCAGCGGGCTTGGCCCGCTTGGCTGCCGGCTGGGACTGTGTCGGTCGTCGATCCCTCCCCTGAGACTCCGCCTCCTCCCTAGCCTGAGTCTCTAACTCGATCTCCCTCTTCCGTGCATTTTCCTAAAGCTCGGAAAATGTCCGGTATGAGGAGTTTGCCACGAACTCTCGAATATCTCTCCTCAAAATACTCAAATAACAGCTCATACGTGCCTGCTCAGAAGACACGTGCTCAGGGAAGAACATTGCCCTCTCATGAAACATCATGGTAATAACCGTAACAAACTCTGTACCCTGCTTGAGGGTCAAAAACTCATGTGCCAACCGATCCCGTTCCACCGGGGGAACGTACTCATCACGACCCTCTCCCAGGTCACCGCAGCAAGCTCTGCTAGAGAATAGTGTGTTGTCGTGAACTTTTGGGCACGAGCATGTATAGAAACACCCCTCAATGTCAGATACCCATCTCATCGCTGCAATCAGATCCTGCGTCCCATCAAACTCTGGTGGCTTCGTGTTGCTGAACTCCCTGAACAACAACGAGTCACCCCCTTATGGCCTAGCAGCAGCGATGGCTGCGGTAGCCGCTGCAACAGCAGCCTCAGAAAGAGCGGCATAACACTCGTCAAAAGTCTCAATCAGCATGGTCTTGATAGACCCGAACATCTCTGGTATCTCTGCCCAGATGGCCGCGGCCACCTCCTCATGGATGATCCGGTGGATCTCCTCATCACTGGGCTCGCTGCTCTCTGGCGCATGATGTGTCCTCACCATGATCTACCTCTAAAATATACGATATATTAGAAACTCACTCGAGCATACTCGCACTCGATAACTCATCCCTCCTTGATCCCTGGCATCCCGAAGATTCTTACTTGAACTGTACACCGTCCCGGTGTTTTCAGTAGTACGGGACCAATACTACCGTCCACACCGCGTCACTATACACCCCAAGTCCTCCTCCTAGGATCCCAAGTCCCAAGTACTCTATTATGAAAAATCCTTTCTCTAACAGATCTCTCATAAGCTCCTCACTGCTACCTACTCACTCTCAAGCATCTCATAGCAGCTCACCTCCCCATAGGCTAAGGCATCACAAATCAGGCCACTCTAGTCCTAATAGGAGTACCTAGCCCACTCTAGCACGAGAATACATCATATCAATATCATAAGCATATAACATAAAGGTATCTTGGGAAATCACCGTTCGGGCGCTGACTGATCGTACACACGACTCTGCTCTGCGTTTTCTAAAACTCTTTTACTCTCTTTCAAAAAACACTTGGTTCTCTTTTGAAAATATTTCTCAAATCCTTAGTTTGAGTTCAAATACGCCCGAAGGTGTACTCGAATCCCTCAAACCAAGGCTCTGATACCAACTTCTAACACCGTAAATTTCAAAACAATTTTTTTCGCATTTTATAAAAACATAATTCATTTATTACTCATAAAAACATCATTGTTTAAAACTCAATTCATAGCATATAACAATCCCAAGATCTCATAGCATAAAAATCCCATGTGTGTACTGATCAGGCCGGTGCCTTCCCGCGATCCTCACTAGTACCTGAAACAAATAACACAAAACACTATAAGCACGAAGCTTAGTGAGTTCCCAAAAATACCATATATAACACATATTAGCCACTTGAGGCTATAACTCTGTGGGTCCGTGCACCCAACTCTGTGAACCCTCAGGCTCTATCTCTGTGAACCTTCCGGTGCTAACTCTGTAGCATGCATAGCATAAATCACATAGAATAATGCATAAATCACATAGAATAATGTAGTGCAACACATAAAACATATATAGCATACAACATTGTATCACATAACTCCAATTACCTACTCAAGGTAAAGTATAGTGAGAAGACTCACCTCGCGTATCTCGGTAACTCGTAAATCCCGGAAATCACTAGTGCTCGATCTCCCGAGCTACCATCCTCCTATAACACAAGTATATCTCTAATTAACACTATCCCAACTATGGTTGACTAATTCTACCAAGTCAACACCGGTCAGCTCTGGTCAATGGTCAACGGTCAACTCAACTCGCCGAGTCTGGCATGGACTCGCCGAGTCCCTACGGGGACCCGATTCCTCTAAATCCCTTCCGACTCACCGAGTCACTCACCCAACTCGGTTACTCAACCCCTGGTTCGAAAACACGGAACAACCCGCTCCAACTCATCGAGTCTGCCCATGGACTCGATGAGTGCATTCCATGTACAACCCCAAACGACCTTGTTGGGTGTATGGTGTTGCGTCTTGGGCTCGGCTCTTAGCCCTGTTTTGTATCCGGATTGGGCCTGTCCATCCGTGATTTATTTGTTAGGGTTTGAGGATTTATATATGCTTGCATGCATCATAGTATGTAAGATTTTGGAGTTAATTTCATAACGTTTATTGTTCTCATCGATTGTAACCCTAAAAGCCTCTACAGCGGAAGTTCTTTGTCGAGCTCTACTGAGGCTTGAATCATTTGAATCATTAATCATACTGTTGATTCCATCTCTTGTTTATTACTTTGTTTGAATCGTTTTGCCAAACCTGTGTAAGATCTAAACGATCTAAGAGATTAATATCTCATCAATTGGTATCAGAGCAGGAGGCTGTGTAATTCATACACATCTCTTCTGTCATAGAAGTGATTAGGGTTTATTCTACATGCATTGATATTTATTGAGCCGTCACTCCATTATTGACGTATCTCATTAATTATCAATTCTGCCCTAATATTACGTATTACAAAGTCTGATCTTCTAACAGGTTAAACGATCAAGCATGGACGATTCTCAATCCAATCCAATCAACATTTCTAACAGCATCGGATCAACAACCAAGATTCCAATCCTCTACACTCAAGATTATGAAGTGTGGATGCATCATTTTGAAGACTACGTTATTGGATCGGAGGACAACGGGTATCTTATATGGGAAGCAATCATAAATGGACCATTTTCTCATTCAAAGACTTCAAAAATCATTAAAACTCAAAAGGAGTACAATGATCTGTTGAAAGATGTGAATGACGTCGCTCAGGACGAAAAGGAGAAGTTTCAATGCAACATTAAGGCATTGAGACTAATCCGGTTTGCTCTTCAATCTGACACATTTCGTTTGGTGAGTTCATGTAGTACAGCGAAAGAAATTTGGGATAGGCTGAGAGAACTGTATTCGACAGATGAAGACCTGGAGCACTCGATTCAGACCCTTCTTCTCTATGAATTTGGAGAGTTCAAGCAAAAGCCAGAGGAGCTAGTTACACAAACATTCGATCGGTTCAATCATCTTCTCAGTAAAATGATCAAACATGACATTGAAAGAAAGCTGATCGAACAGAAGGTTACTTTTCTAAATCGTCTAAGATCTGAATGGCGGGCAGTCGTATCAACAGTTAAAGCACATGAACAGTTTAAATCTTATTCACTGGCGAAACTAGTAGGAATTCTGAAATCCCAGGAAAAAACGGTATTGCAAGAAAAGAGTGTGGTCACAAACTTGGGATCTTTGGCCCTTTTGTCTAAAAGTAAGAATGCAATAGAAGACGAAGATCTGGACCTAGGGGACTATGATCTAACTTCAGAGGATTATGCAATGATGGTGTCCAATCCCAAAAGGTTCATCAAGAAGAAGTTCCCTACCAATAAGAACCGAAATTGGCAGGGAAGCTACAGTTCTGAAAAGGTGAAGGAGGAGTCGAAAACTGAAGAACCTAAGAAAGAGGCGAAGGTGGAAGCTAATTCTGGTGTCAGCTGTTACTACTGTGGAGGAAAGAATCATTATGCCAAAGGTTGTGTTTTGAAGAAAATGACGGAAAAAGATGAGGAGAAAGATGAAGAAGCAATTCTCCTGAAAAAGCTGGAGGAGATTAAAAGGAAGAAAGCTGCTACTAATCCCTCTATGAATGCTCTTATTGTGCAGGGTTCAGCAGATGATGATGAATTCGGGGGCGTTCAAGTTTGGTCAACCGACTCAGAGGATGATGAAGTGAGAAAGCCTTCTCATGGAAAGGCTTATGTAGCGAAGAGTGATGATGTTAGTGGAAGATGTTTCATGGTGATGGATGTATCTCAGATGAGGGGATACAACACTGATGGTGGAGATGATGCAACCAAGGAACGAGAGGACGTATGCTTTACAGCAAAGCCTCTCAGTGTGTAGATCAATGAGCTTGACGAATTGATGAAGAAGGTACAATTCATTTTTATTTCGTTTAAAGTTCCACAAGTATCATACAAAAAAGAATTAATAAACTTGAACTCAAGAATTTCGAGTCTAGATAGTTGTTTAACTCAAACACGGGTCACAAATTCTAATCTGACTGACCAAATGAGCAGGGTGTCATCCAAAAGTGAGGAGCGAAGGATGTGGATTGAGCAGAAGGAGTCGGAGCTAATTAAGTCTAGGGATGAAAACATTTATTTGCAAAGAGACAATTTGAAATTGTTAAAACAAAGGAATGTTTTTTGTTTGATTGCTAAAAGACTTTATGCTAACATTACTCAACTGCATCTAAATTGTGAAATAGGGCAGAAGATACATCGCATGATTCTACCCTTCCTTGAGTTTAAGGAGGATGAAATCGATGCCGAAGCATACAACTGTGAAAGTGTTGTATCTTCCAATGATGTCAATCCCACTTATATGTATGGTCTGGATAAAATAGAATCTTTTATAAAGTCCAAAGACCATAAGGACATGCTTAAAAATCTTTTGGATGAAAACGATAAGCTGAAACTCAGCACTGAAACCATACAAAAATTCGACTCATTGAGTGCCAATTTAAGTTCAGAAAATAAAATTGATGTTGAAAACGCATCTGAACTTGATGAGGACGATGATATGAGTGAAATTTCTGTAGAGGTTGAAGTCGATTGTTCTGAGTTTGTCAAGAGCGAACCCGAAAACCACAAAAATCTAATTTCTGAAAATTCTGTGGAATTCGCTCGTTTGTCCAAAAATAAGTCCCCAGCCCTTAAAGAAAAGGTTGTTGTGTACCAAAAGGTGAGAACCACACCGAATCAAGTGTATAAGGTCACAGGAGTAACCGAACATCAAACAGCCGAACTCACTGCCATAGTGAACGAAGATAACGCAGATGGCTGTGATGATTTTTCTGGTCAGCACCCATAGACAATGCAGACGAAATAGTTGGTCTGTCAGAGCGAACTTCATGGAAAACCAAAGGCAGATATGTGCCTGAACCGCTGAATAAGCCTACCAATTTTGACGTACCAAGTACAAGCGGCACAAAAGAAACTCCTGTAGAAGAAGTCACCTCCACAAGCGAAACCTCACCTATGAAGAGTGAACATGTTGTTCAGAAGGCGAATATTCACAGACAACCCAAACAGGTGAAAAATCAAAAGCAGTAGAGGAATCTGAGGTATAAGAAAAACCTCTCAGAGCGAAAACAATTTTGGCGTTCCCAAAACCCTCACTACGCTCACTTCGATGGAAACTCCAAGGCCAAAGAAGAAGAAAAACAGGATAAAGGAAGCTTCAATCCTATGGACCAAAAGAATCAAAAGAACACATCTGGGTCACAGAAAGAACAAGACCAAGAGGACAGGTTCGGTCCTGAAAGAAACAACAACCCAAAGTCTTGTTTCGTTCCTTCGAATAACAGCAGACAAAAACCAGGGTTTAGTCCATCCAGCTTTTATAGAAGGAAACCCAGTGTTGGTTCAGAGACCCACAACAACCGAAAAGTCGGTTTCAGTCCTTCCTCAAACAAGAACCGAAGGTCAAGGTTCGGTCCCTCAAATGATTACAACGGAAAGGGTCATTTCAAATCTGAAAACAGGAGAGATTCCAATTCTAATTCTTCTAATTCTTCTCATTCTCCTTCTTCATCTAAATCTAATTCTCGTCCCTCACCATGCTCTCAATCGTCAAAGGATTTGAAAGGAAAGACTAAAATTTCCTCAGCAAAAGAAGAACGAAAGCAAGCTACTAACAAAATCCCTGAACCTAACACCAATAAAATCAAAGTGTTCACAATTAAGAGGAAAGATGAAACAACCTTAATAAAACGAACATATCTTGTTGATGTTTCTCTTACTATTCTTGTTCCTGTGAAAGGCTCACGTGGAACCAGGAAGCTTTGGGTTCCTAAATCTGCTTAATTTTTGCAGGTTATTAGTGACGAGCAGTTTGACGAAGAATGGTACATTGACAGTGGCTGCTCACGTCACATGACAGGAAGGAAGGAAGAGTTAAGGGAGTTTTGATCCCTTCATAATGGCGGCAATGTTAACTTCGGTAACAATTCCTATGGAACGATAAAGGGCTATGGGATGATAACCAATGGAGACTTCACAATATGAAAGGTGGCGTACGTAGAAGGGTTGCATCATAATCTCATCAGTGTATCTCAACTGGTTGGAGGTACCGGTCTCAAAGTTTCATTTGATGATGAAGGTTCAGAAATCATAGAGAAGAAATCTAAAAGGGTTATTCTCAAGTCAAAACGAAAAGGCGAGATGTTTCCGTTAAATCTCAACCCAATCAAAGGGAATCCTGCCATCTGTCTCATGTCGAAAGCTCATTCAGACGAAAGTTGGTTATGGCACCGAAGGCTCTCACACCTCAACTTCAAAGACATCAATAAGCTCATCATCGGTGATCATGTTCGATGTCTTCCATTGCTCAAGTTTGATCGAGAACACTTATGTGCTGCTTGTGAAATGGGGAAACAAAGTCGCAAAAGTCACCCAACAATTATAAACACCAAAGTTGTTGAACCACTTCAGTTACTTCACATCGACTTATGTGGTCCATCATCCATCGAGAGCATTGGTGGTAATAAGTATATTCTCGTTATTGTTGATGATTTCTCACGGTTTACATGGGTGTTCTTTCTAAAGCATAAATCAGAGGCAACTCCCAAGTTGAAACTCTTTATCAAGCAGGTCGAAGTGTAATTGAGAAAAGTCGTTCGAAACATCAGGAGCGATAATGGATTAGAATTCAAGAATAAAGAATTCAAAGACTTCTTGGCAGAAAAGGGCACAAGTCACAATTTCTCAGCCCCATATACTCCTCAGCAGAACGGTATTGTCGAAAGGCGAAACAGATCTCTGTGTGAGGCAGCCAGAACCATGCTGTGTTTCGCCTCACTACCACTGTACTTCTGGGCAGACGCCATTGCTGCAGCATGTTTCACTCAAAATAGGAGTTATCTCAACAAATGTTTCTCTGTCACCCCCTATGAAATTCTTAACAATAGGAAGCCGAATGTCAAGTTCTTTCATGTGTTCGGCTCAAGGTGCTTTATTTTCAATTCTAAAGAACATCGCAACAAATTTGATGTCAAAGCAGACGAAGGCATTTTTCTGGGATACTCTCTTACTTCAAAGGCATACAGGGTTCTGAATAACCATTCCAAACGTATTAAAGAAACCTATTATGTAACATTCGATGATACCTATGTCAAGAAGTTGCAGTCCATTGACGGCAAAACGGGAGAGATCTTTTCTCAATTTGGTCAAGTCACAGCCACTGTCGCTAATTTGTTCGATCAATTCATGGATTTGTTTGATGAACCAGAAAAAGCTATTCACTCTGAAGCCCAGGTAGCAGACAACAAGGTGGATCATCTTAAGAAGATTGTCGAAGACTCCGCCAAGCAGATGGATGAAGAAGAACCAGTTCGAAGCGAACCTTCTCATAGCAATACTTCGGTCGAAGGGGAGAAACATCTCTCTTCAGAACGACAGGATTCACATATCCAGGGGGAGATTCCATCATTTTCAATCCGTGATAATACTCATGACCAAAGGGAAACTCCAATCTTTGAAGGAACCGAAAGGCCTGCCAGACCCGACAGTCCGGTTGCACCCGAAAGTCCTGTAGCAACCGACAGTTCAAAATCAACCGAAAGCCCTGCCAGACCCGATAGTCCGGCTGCACCCGAAAGTCCTGTAGCAACCGAAAGTCCGGAATCGTCTAGAAGCCCAGTAGCAGAAGAATTTTATGGTTCACCTCCAAATGATTCGTCATCTGTCGAGGGGGAGAATTCCACTTTGCTTTATGATGATGATATTCAATCTGAGTTGGAAGAAGAAGTAAATGCTGAATTGGATCCCACTTATGATCCAAATTATCCTCCTCTCATCAAATGGACCAGAGATCACCCTATGTCTCAAATCGTGGGTGATGCATCTGAAAAGGTTCTGACTCGATCACAACTGAAGGCGAAGCAAACTGCTTTATTCTCGAATGTGGAATTTTGTATGTTTAATTCTTTTGTTTCAAAAATAGAGCCAAAAACAGTCAATACTGCTCTCGATCGCTCTGATTGGGTTCAAGCAATGCAAGACGAACTCAATGAATTCGAAAGAAATAAGGTGTGGAGACTTATTCCAACACCAAAAGATGCCTCGGTTGTTGGTCTCAAATGGGTGTTCAGAAACAAAATGGACAAGGAGGGAAATGTAATCAGGAATAAGGCACGGTTAGTAGTAAAGGGCTATTGCCAGGAAGAAGGAATCGATTACGAAGAGACATTCGCTCCAGTTGCAAGGCTGGAATCTGTTCGAATATTTCTGGCCTATGATGCACACAAGAACTTTGAAGTCTACCAAATGGATGTGAAGTGTGCCTTTCTAAATGGGGAACTTGAAGAAACCGTATACGTGGAACAACCTCCTAGTTTTATAAATGAAAAGCATCCTAATCACTGCTATATCTTGGATAAGGCAGTTTATGGTCTGAAACAAGCTCCTAGGGCATGGTATGAAACTTTAACTAAATTTTTAAAGATGTCTAAATTCAAACAAGGTTCGGTTGACCCAACCTTCTTTCGTAAAAAAGGAAGGTAACCACCTTATGATCGTTCAAATCTATGTCGATAATATCATCTTCGGCTCAACGAATCCTAGCCTAACAACTAAATTCAGGAAGTTGATGGAGACAAAATTTGAAATGAGTTCAATGGGTCCAGGGACCCGAAGGCATCTTTATCAACCAGGAAGCATACACAAAGACTCTTCTTACTAAATTTGGCATGTTGGGAGAATCAAAAGTCAAAGTCCTTATGGCGTTCGGCACCAAGCTCACACCTTCTTTAGAAAAACCGGCAGTCGATATCACTTTATATCGACAAATGATTGGTTCCTTGATGTATCTCACAGCCAGCAGGCCCGATATAATGTTCTCAGTATGCTATTGTGCCAGGTTTCAAGCAAATCCTCGTGAACCACACATGCTAGCAGTGAAGAATATATTCCGGTATTTGAAGCGAACCACCTCTCTCGGTCTCTGGTATCCCTCAAACTTAGGTTTCTTCGTTCAAGCCTACTCAGATGCAGACTTAGGAGGATGTGGTCTAGATCGAAAAAGCACCACAGGAGGATGCCAATTCCTAGACGGGAAGTTGGTTGGCTGGAAATCAAAGAAACAAACATGTGTTTCTCTTTCTACAGCCGAAGCGGAATACATTGCAGCTGCCTCCTGTACATCTCAAGTGATTTGGATTCAAAGCCAGCTGCGTGATTATGGTCTCAATATGAAAAAGATCCCACTATATTGCGATTCAGAAAGTGCAATTAGGATCTGTCATAACCCAGTGCAACACTCCAAGACCAATCATATAGCACTGAGATATCACTTTATTAAGGATCATGTGGAAGATGGAAACGTCGAAATTCACTTTGTTCGAACCACTGATCAACTGGCCGATATCTTCACCAAAGCCCTACCTGAAACTAGTTTCAATAAAATCCTTCAAGGTCTAGGCATGATGGAATCGGAGTCAGTACCAAAAACACCATCTTAAAACTAAAAGTTAGAAGCGAAATGAACCGAACGCTCGGTCTATTTCGGGCTCGGTTCACATGGGAACCGAAATGAACCGAACGCTCGGTCTATTTCGGGTTCGGTCCCATTGCACTTGTTTTCGCTCAATCTCAAAAAGGTATTGTCTATGGTTGTATACTTTTGTACAGTTGTTTTCCAGAAATCCAAAAATATTTTTTTTTAGGAACCGAAATGAACCGAGCGTTCGGTCCATTTCGGGTTCGGTTCAAATTTTTTTTTCTCTTCTTTTTGGTTTGGTTTTTCTCTTTACAAAAATATCAAATCTCCAAAAATATTTTCTTTCTTTAAGTTTCTATTTTTGTTTATAATTCCTGGAATATCGATGGGGCAGGTATCATTCTCACACTTTATACTAGTTAAGCGTCCCTAGAAGCATGCTGCTGCATGTTGTCCAAAGTCTCAACTAATTTTGAATAAAGCCTTAATGACTAGGTATACACAAACCTTGTCTTTCCAATTAGGCTGCTTCATTTATTCTAATCATGAACTACCTTACTCTTTTCTCACATGAGTAAAGAGTTTTCTGCTTGGTCACTATTTTTTTAACAGAGGTACTTTGGTTTCTTTTCCCACCTCCAATATTTTTCTCCATCATATTTCGATCCCATATCGTAACCCTTGAGACTCTCATAAATAACCACTGAGGTTTATGGTTACACAATCTCTGTGTTCATGATCTTAGCCTCGTGTCACTACGTGCTAAGTGAAACCCTAAATTCAATACCTACCATGAATTGACGGTAAACCATTACATTTGTAGTTGTATCATGAAATCTCTTTCCTTTGTGTGATTCTTATGAAATTGTTACTCACCATGACATTTCTTCCCATAGAATCCAGTTTTAATATTTTGAGATTTCACAAACAAACATTTCCAACAAGTCGCCACAAATACATTCAAACCTACTTGTTCAACAGATCACATCTGTCTCACAGGTACTTCGTTTGGTTTCGGTCTTATGTCAAGGTCCAGGATTCAAAACTGAAGCGAAAGCCACCCTTTTAATCCTTATCAAAAGATGCCTTTCAACACTTCTTCATAAGTGTTTGATCGTAATTCAACGGGAATCCATACAGACACTTTAAAGTCTCTCTTGACTTTGAAGGAAGAGATTCGTGCCCGGGATCCACTGTTTTATGTCTACATTGACATCACATATTCCCTCATAGATATTGTTTTCTCTCTTTATCTTTTGACACTCTATGCACAAAAATCTTTTGATTTTCCAAAAGTCTGGATCGGTTAGATACATGCTATTTTCTCTTGTATAGCTTTGGGTCTCAACGATATACTTAATCGAAGACTGGCGTGGCTCTTCTAATATCTTTGATTCTATCTCATGATAACAACTATGTTAAAAGATATGATGATGACTCAGCCGGAAGGTCAACAGTTCAAAAGATGATATGATGGAAAGGCACGTTTGACAGCACAGTATTTCTCTCTCATGCGTAATCATCGAGGTTGCTAACAGTCACAAATCAGTCACTTCCAGAAACGTTTCACATTTCGAGAGGATTTGGGGGCTGATTCTTCTCTCTCCTCCACCCGGTATAAAGGGATCATTCCAAAATCACTTTACCACTTTACAACAATCCAAAATCAGAGAGCAATCTAAAGCGATTTATCCTTTACTGTTCATCTTCTTCAACCCAGCTTTCAACAATGGCGGATTCTTCGTCTGTTCATGAAACTTCTTCTCGCACCCACATTCTCCCTATTCAAACCCAGCAAAGCCTGGTGATTTTCCTAAACCCTCTTGTCTACGATCATTACATGTATCCCATCGTGGAGTGTCTCAAATACTCTCCACTGGTTCTCGCCTTGTCGAAGGTGGAAATCGTACCCATGGAGTGTCTTTCCCAGGTATTCTCCACTGCTCATTATGACAAATCAGTGGATAGAATCTACTTCGACATTCTTTCCAACAAGACCTACATATCCAAGCAACGTTTTTGCTGGCTTCTAGGGTTTGAACCTGATGAATCAAGGGTTAACCCTGACTCAATCTCTGTGGGACAGTTATTCTCAATGTTCTACAACATGGGCTACACAGAAATCCTCTCTACAGTAACGAAGTTTAAAAAGTCGTGTCTTCCTCCTCAATGGAATGGCTTCTTCACCATTCTATTCAAGGGATTATCTGAGAGAAGTGCTGGTTCTGATGGGGCCAGTAAATTGTTCATGACTATTCTCTACGGGTTGTACCATGGGATCAACCTAGATTATGGCTCGGCTCTCTGGCAACAGCTAATTCAAAGCCTTTCCTCCTCATCCCATCATACTGAAGTATCCTATGCCAGATTTTGGACGCTCATCACAAGATGGGCAATGGACAAGTTTCATGTTCCCACTGTAGCCGATTCCCCCTATCCTCGATCAGTGTCTTCCACACCACCAAGATAATTGTCACTGATCCCACCAAGTTCTCTTTCATTGGATCCATTCCGGAGTCTATGTACGCCGTTGTGTCAAAGGCGAGCATTATAATGAAGACCTACAAGGAATTTCGTCCTTCGGGTCCAAGGGAGCTGACTGCAGAGATGGTTCAGTCCATCCATGACGTAGATAAACCACCTGCCAGGGGAAAGAAACCAGAAAAAGGGAAACTTAAGAAACAGGCCCAAGGGGCGAAGGGTCCTTCTCCTAAGAAGCGGAAACCCTCAAAGACAGATCATTCCCCCCCCCCCCCCCCACCGAAAAGGAAGAAAAACCAGCCAAGGAGGAAACTAATTCTCGCTTCTTCCTCAAGCGATTCAGAGGCTGACAAGTCTGACTCAGAGGAATCCACTCGAGGTGATACTCCTCCCTATTCGCCTTCACATGAGGTACCAGTTTCATCCAAACCTATTTCTCCTCCTCCTACCACCATACCTGATTCCATTCCCCCCATAACCACCACTATTTCCATTCCCCCCATAACCTCTTCTATCCCTATACCACCCTCTTCTATCCCTATACCACCCTCTTCTATTCCTATACCACCACCCATTTTCACTGAAGCCACCAAAACAACTATCATTGAGGTTCGAACCAACGTATCTGATACGGGGGATCGAACTTCAGCACCCGAAACCACCTTTACCACAGAGCCATCTTCTACACCTGAACCTACCCCAACCACTGAACCTCCCACTTCACCCTTATCTTCCAATCCCTTAGCAGAAACCGAGACATTTTTGGGTGGGGAGAATATGACCTTTGATTCCACATACTACAACCCTTACCGGATCCAAAGTGATGATGATGATGATGCTCCCGTCACCAAAAAGCACATCAAAGAACTTCATGAGAAAATTGACAATCTCATCGCTTCTTCCTCTTCCTCTCCATCCCACGTGATAGAGGTTGCTATTCAGAAAATGGTGGATGTCTTCACCCACAAACACGAAGCTTCCATCACCTCTGCCACTGCTGTCATTGATGCATCGTCAATGGCATGCACTGCTGCGACCAAAAAAGTTGAAAAACTATTCAAAGATGCTAACAATTTTCTGAAGTCTTTGTAGGGGGCTACCGAAACCAATGCAGAGAAGGTCAATTCTGCCATTACGAAGCTGACCACTTTGTTTGCCACTGAACAACAGAACTTTGCTAGTCTTCGACAGACTCTTGAAGCAGACCATAAATCCTTCCAGTCCAGCATTGACGAGCGTCTCTCTAAACTACAACAGGATCTGGCCACAGAAAATTCTGTGATGGATGCCCTTGCTCGCAAAACCTTTGCGCTTATAGCCAAGAAACTTCTTCTTTCTCAATCAAGGAAGGAGGTTGATACTCTTCTGTCAGAGCGAGCAGTGATTAAGAGTTGTGTTTCGGATGTCCACAACGCCATTACAAACATCCTTGAAGCGCATGACCCGATTCTCAACTACTCGGTGAGGCGAACCCTGCATGAGAAGCTGACTCCTACGCTTTCCATACTCAGCCAAATTGAGGGGCTTCCTGAGCCTGTGGCCTATCCAAAACAAGGGGGAGAAGACAGCTCAAAGGGAAATGATCAATCTCAACCTCCTCCTGTTTCCACTGCTCAAACCAAAGCAACCGAACCACCAACTGGTCATGCATCAGGTTCGGGTGCTAAAGATAAAGGCAAGAAGGTTACTGGTGATAGTGATGAAGATGAAGATAAAGAAACGATTGTAGAGATCTTGAAGAAGCAAGCCAGGGAAAGTGAACTGAATCCGAACGCTCGGGTTGCTAGGGAGGCTGAGGCAAATGAAAGGAGGATGAAGGAGGCTCATGATCTCTTTGAAATTTGAAAAACACTGTTCCCTCCTTGGACTCTTGAAAAGCTTATCAAAGAAGCAATCAAGTCTCCAAGTCTCCTCTGGCTAGAACCTGTGATCTCACTGGATCGAGATAACTCTGTCGACTCACAGTTTGACATGCCCCTGACCCGGAAGGCCTTCATTTTTCATGCTTTCGACCACATTGTTGAAGTACCTCATCCGCACTCGAAGGTTGACAGGGAGTTGATTGATTTCTACCTGAGGTATCCTCAGCCTCAGTATAAAACATGGAGTGCACAGAAAATCATCAACGTCCGGGTTCTCAAACCTGCAAAAGAGGGCATGGTCCGTAACTATAATTGGTAAGACTTGACCCGACCCGGCATGGTCCATTTGGGTTGCATGGCATCATGCACTTGGATAGACTAAATGAGAGAAATAAGACACTTATGGTTATTAATATATTATAAGTTCTAGTATATTAATAATAAGAATAATAATATATAATTAGTATTGATCAAGAATTAATTTAGAATTAATTATGTGATCAAAAGAAGACTAATTAAATATATGGGTTGATTGTGCAAATCATCCATAACTTATATAGTGGGCCAAAGCTCCATGGATAATCAAGTTGGGTTAAACCCATAGGATGCTCCATGGAGGTTACATAACCCATGGGTCATGGAAATGAAAGGTCATGACAATTAGGGTTTACATGGTGTAACCCTAATTGTAACACAGTATATAAGCATCATATTATTCACCAAAATCGGCCACTAGTGTGTGTAATAGAAGGGCTAGCCGATTTCATGAAATGTAGAATTCTCTCAAGTTATTCCAAGTGTATTTGGTGTTGTGTGAACCATTTGAGGTGCCACACTTGAGGCACTAGGCACTCAAGCTTCATGAAGACATTCTACATCAAAAAAGATATGTATTCTATCTTGTTATATTCACTATTTTGTATGCTAGATTAGGATAATACCTTGGATGTTCATAATTGCATGTATAATAGAGAAAACATAGATCCAAGGTACTTAGGGTTGCATGTACACTTAGG
This sequence comes from Lactuca serriola, assembly GCF_051521515.1. Lineage (NCBI taxonomy): Eukaryota > Viridiplantae > Streptophyta > Magnoliopsida > Asterales > Asteraceae > Lactuca > Lactuca serriola. The sequence goes on from NC_136410.1 coordinate 129,244,355, forward strand.
AGTGTTAGAATGCTCATAACCCAACAATTTCCATATTGCCAAGATCAGTCCTCCCTTTCTCTTTTTCTTTCAAACCAAGACCATAATTTACCCTTTCTACCCTAACCTCGGAAATTCCCCTTCAAATCCATTCCAAAATTTACCTAACAGTCCCTCCCTCTACAAATTATTTCCAATTGAAGTCCTTATCTTACCAAATGGCCCCTCCTTTATAAAACCTTTTTAACTTTGGTCCAAATGATACCAAACACCCCCTGTCTTCTAAAAATCTTTACAACATAAGTCTCGAATTTACACTTTAACCCCCGAAAATCTAAATCATGTCATCCGACTCCCCGAAACCAACACCACGATAAATATTATGGATTTTAGGCCTATTATTCATCCATTAATTTTATTTATTTATTAGACTGTTAAAGTCCATTACAAATTCATAACTCTCTCATATGATATCCGTTCTCAACTACCTTTATATCGATGGAACCATGAGGATGATATCTTCAAATCTCGTTTAGATTTTCTTTCCTAGCAATTGACTGATCCTAATTTCGATTTTTGAGTCATATACTGCTACACTGAAATATTAGAAAAACTCATAACTTCCTCTCATAAATCCAGATTTGAGTGTTCTTTATGTGTGTAGAATCCTTATCACATATACTATAACTTTGGTTAAGATTGTTTATCCTAAATAATCTGCTATCAAAAAGTCAATTTTAATGCTTATAATAGTCAACTATGCTCGCCCTAATTTGCGGTGTTACAATTGAGGAAGGCCATAGGCTAACTTAGGTTTGGGTGTGATGTAAGACTACGGTTGGGCTAGTTGCATTCATCTGGAATGAATCGAACTAGCTATTTATTCGTGTTGGCTAGTTTTGTGACCTTTGCTTGGACTAGAAATTTGTTAGAGTTGTGTAGATGAATAGGCTAGGGTATCCTTTGTCAGTTAGACTCTTGGTTGGAGTTTCTTGGTGCAACCGTGTGTAAGGTTATCAGCTTCAGCAAAAGTTTCAGGATTTTGTATTCCAGTTGATTAATAAGTCTGCTCGGAACCAGGGGGATCTCGGATAAATCAAAAAATGAGAATGTTTGGTTAGCAGGATGTGATTTGCACGTTGATATGGCACCATTGGTTGAGACTCATGATGGGAGTCACCTTCGTACTTGAGTGTGAGGTTGTCGACATCAACAACCAGTTAAGGGTTCTTTTTTTCCAAGTTATCAACAAGATAATTCATGATCGAAGGGGTTCTTTCGGTCCAGGTTACTAAGTGGAGTACTTATGGATATGGTATGGAATGGTTATCTCTATCCGGAAGTCAGACATAGTATAGGGATTTTAGTTTCTGGTCAGAGCAAATGTGTCTTCTTTTGTAGGCTGGGGGCAGAATGTTAAGGTTCGTACTTTGTCAAGGTATGTGATTTCTACTAAAAACTGGGCTTCGATAGCAATATTAGTAGTCGATTATTGGTGTGAGATGAATTTTTAGTCTTAATTAGAATTCATGAAGTTCTTTCATGATCGACTGATGTGGCAGAGAAAGTAGTAAGCAAGGATTTCGAGGATGAAATCCAATTTCAGTGGGGAGAATTGTAACACCTTGTTTTTGATGTTTCTTAAATCAGGGTTTGTGGGTTCTAATTCAATCAAAGAAAAATGATTTGGGCTTTGAGGAAGTAAATTTTAGACCTTATTGAGGAATTATAATATAGGTTACGAGATCTAAGCCCTTGATTTGTGTGCTGGAACCAAAGGGTAAAATGGGAAAAATTATTTGTTGGGCTTCTTGCATGGATTATGGTTTTATTTCGGCCGGGGTTAAGGCAAAAGTAACTAGATAGGATTGTGGGGCTCTTTAATACCTTTCCGTTCATATAAAGAACAACGAAAATGGAGTTGAAACGAAGAAGTTATGACTTTTTCAAGTTGAATTGGAAGTTTGTGGTTTTGCCCTAGGTAGGTCATAGCTTGCTGAATGTTGATCATGTTTTTAATGAGTTATGCATGGCGTAATTTAGGTTACGCATGGTGCCATTATTACTAACCAAAACCCTAATCCTAAGGTTGTAAGCCATATTTAAGGGATCTAACTTCTTGGAACCCTTCCCATTACCAGCCTCCATTACCTTATACCCTTCTTTTGAAACCCTATCCATCAATTGTGAGTTTTGGAAGCTTTGGTGTGATTTTAGGTGCATTCTTGAAGAAGGATTCCATTGGAGAAGCAAGTATGAGCCCCAAGCTTTGTAGATATAGACTTTGCACTTCATCACCATTCTCCATAAGGTATAAAGCTTGCATCTTCATGTTCCATTTGTTAGATCTAATTAGATCATGGGTTTTATGCATTTTTTCCCTTAATCTTGGTTCTTGTAAGTATGGGTTACTGCAGACCATTTGAGTGCATCCTTTTGATGTTTTTGAGGTTATTAAGTCATAAAAATGAGAGTTTGGGCAATCTCATCCATCCCTTCATGAGTTTTCGAGCAATGGATGCCTTTATGGAGCTAGGTTTTTGTATTGTGCTCTTTGTGACAATGCAAATGGATAAAGTTAGAGACTTTATCCATTAAGACATTCATTTAGATCATATTTGGGGGGTTTAGAGTTTGGATTGTTGTATTAAGAGCTTAATAGAAGTTTTTGGGATTAAGGGCATTACATAGGGCGTAATCTAGGTATGCGGGGCATAGCTCTACGTAGGGCGTAGATTAATTACACAGTACGTAAGCCAACTGATAGTTTACCGTTGACTTTTTGGTCGGTTTGAGTCTTAGACTTTGTACTGGAAGGGAAAAACGGTCTTTTGCCCAAAGGGGGTTTAGTTATGAGCCTAGACCTTTCGTGGGCCAGTCATTTCCTTGCTTGTTAATTAGGGTTTTATTATGGTTATGTTTAGCAAGAGGAGGCTTGATATCTCGGCTCAAGTGAGTGGTTTATCTTAGCTTCAGGAATAAGGTAACTCTTCTCACTATACTCGTGGGTCGAAGGCACCAATGCGGGCCCACTGGATTGTGTTATGTAGGATCCTAGTTGTCTTGTTTACTCTTGCATGTATGTTTAGGTTGGAATACATCCCAGGACTAGGCCCCCTGTTGTATGTTGGGTTGAAATATACCTAGGGCTTGGGCCACTTATGTGTATTAGGTTGAAACATACCCCAGGGCTAGGCCCATTGATGTGTAATGGGATGAAACATACCCCAGGGCAGGGCCCCGAGACTGGGCCCAATATTGTATGTTGGTTGAAATATAGACCATATTCGGGCCCACTAATTTATATGATATGTGGTATTTTAGGGACTCACTAAGCTTTGTGTTTACAGTTTGTGGTTTAATATTTTTCAGGTACTTCCAGTTCCAAAGGGAAAGACCCAGCTTGACTGCACGACATCCCCTGATGGCTTTTTCTGCACTAATTACTTTTGATTAACTGTGATGTTTGAGAAATACGTTTTATCATGTTTGGTTTTAGAATAAATGGTTGTATGACTTGATGGTTTAAAATGAAAGTTTTTATCGGTGTTTTTGGGATGTTACAATATCGAAGATTAAGATTGTTCTTGTTAATAGCTTTTACCTCATAAGTACCTTCGTATGCAACAGTCAGCGTATCCATCATATCCTTCGATGATCAACAGTTTTGAATGATGTTGTAGATGTCGTATGGAAGAGAGTTCCCTATAGAAGCACGGGTTCTGACATCAAGAGCAACAAGAAAATTTTCATCATCATTGAATTCATGAATAGGTTTTTCGACTAACTCGCATTCTTGAACATTTTCCTTGATAAGCTGGTACATAGGAACGTGAGGATCGTTTTTGATGATATCGATCATTGTGTATTCCATAATTTCAATGACCATCATTGCCTTAAACTTCTACATGGCAAAGTTCTTTTCATTGAATTGTTAAATTTTGTTATCGAAAGTGGTTTTAGTGAGATTTGAAGAAAACATAGTTAATTGATATAACCAACATGCTCTAATACCAGTTATAGGTTCCTTGATTGATATAAGTTAACAATAAACAAAATAACATAGAAGAATAACACAAAGGTTTTCACTAAGAACATGTTCTCACCAAGAGAATGAACGCAACGCTCTAGGGTTCGATGATCAACCAATGATCTGAACCCTAATATATAAAGAAAAGTAAATACTATGTGAATCCCTATAAACTAGGGATATCACCTAATCTACAATATAAATAAAAGTATATCTTATATCACTAAAATACCAGATCTAAAATAACAAAAAAGTATATCCGATATCACCAAGATATCAGATCTGCTAACTAACTACATATATTCTATAATTACATGAGATTAAATAAGATATACATATCACATTGACATGACATTATTATAGACTTAACTTCACGTTGGCGCTTTGTGAGACACTGGTGTTGATTGAGTCAGTGTGACTATGTTTACATCATCAGATTCTAAGGCTTGACCTTACATCCCAACTGCCATTGTTTCCACCACCACTCACCACAATCAGCAACACCACTATCACCACCATCACCAATCACCACCACTACAACACCATACCTGTTGCCACCACCCTCAAAACCACCATGCCACTCATAACTCTAAAAAACAAATACATATTTCACACATACCAGTTGCTGATAACAGGACTTCATCACCTCTAGGATGGTTTTCTATAAATGGTTTTACATCATAAACCTGATGCAGTTTAGGCTTACCATTTTGTTGCATCTTTCGTGCTTCTTTCCTTGTTGCCTCTGCAATTTTGTATAAGTCGAAACTCCAGAGTTGTATTATAGAGGGTGTTTGGATAGGGAAAAAATAGGAGATGACAGAAAGCGTGTGAAGCATTTCTAGGGTTGAAGAACAAATTGAGGGTAGTTTCGCAATTTCAAATCTAGTTTATGATATTTTTTGTGTTTTTACATTGGTATTAACTATGAAATAGTCTCACAAACAAAGTTTGTTACCAAAACCCTCTATAAGAATGCAGTAGTGTTACTTTTCCAAGACTATTATTTCATGTAATAATCTTTAGAAATTGTATTTTTTTTATTAGTTAATCAATTGATTTAATAGAATAATAAAAATAAATATATTTTATAAATTATGTAATTTAAAAATAGTTGTCAAAAATCAAAATTACCAAAATTATCAATATTAAAAAATTTAAAAAATATCAAATATAATAAAATATTTCGATTATAAAACATGTAATCGTTTTTGTAGTTTCAAAAAAAGTATCCAACAATAATAAATTAAAAATTATATGAAGGGCTTTAATACATAAAAAAAAAAAAAAAAATTATTAAACAAAATGTAATAGATATATAATATGATAAAAGCACTAAATATTTATGAGGCTAACATCCTCTTATAAAGCAAATCAATATATCCTTATGGAATCTAATTCTACAAAAGAGACATTAATTTATAAAATCACAAACAATCTTGATTCAAACATGATCATGAGCAACACTCAAATCAGATGACCAACTCTAACCCTCTTTTGTTCCCTCCATTCCCACTCTATTCATCTTCTTAATCTTCTGTTTAATCTAATCTTGTCACCACAGCTTAAACCACAACAATGGCGTATATCTTCAATCTTCATCTTCTTTCCCTCTTTCTGTCATTCACTTTCGCCATTGCTACTTTCTCCACCAGAGACGCCGCCGTCCTCCTCCGCGTCAAGAACACCCAGCTCGAAGACCCAGATGGCTTTCTCAACGACTGGGACGATTCCATTACCCCCTGTAACTGGACTACCATTACTTGCAATAATCACACACTTGATATTGTTTCAATCGACTTCTCCGATTTTGGGAGTCTCGCCGGACCTTTCCCGGCGGACTTCTGTAGGATTCCGACACTGCGTTACCTCAGCATCGGGAACAACTGCTTCAATGGTAGCATCTCTCCCGCCTCTTTCTCTCTATGTTCTCATGTTACATTTTTAAATCTCTCCAGCAATTACTTCGTCGGGAAATTACCGGAGTTTCAGCCCAGATTTGTTAACTTGACTGTTCTTGACGTTTCATACAACAATTTCACCGGCGAGATTCCGGCGAGTATTGGTGATTCATTGTTGCTTCAAGTTATGAACTTCTCCGCGAATCTACTCTCTGGTGCACTCCCGGAATCTTTAACGAATCTCACGGAGTTGACAACATTTTTAGCGCCGGAGAATCCATCTTTATCAGGCCGGTTGCCGGAAAATATCGGGCGTCTCAAGAAACTTGAAACTTTCAGAATTTCAAACACCCAACTCTCTGGCGAAATACCCGATTCGATCGGAGATCTTTCCTCCATCAAAAGTATCGATCTTTCCACAAACTCTCTCACCGGCGGCATTCCAGATAGCATCGGACGTTTGAAAAGTATCGAACATCTCTGGCTCTACGACAATAAATTATCCGGTGAGCTACCGGATGTGTTTGGGAACTTAACTTCTCTTCTACAGTTCGATGCTTCTCTGAACGACTTCACCGGTAAACTACCAACCAGTCTCGCCGGTTTACATCTCCAGTCACTAGCCGTTAATGACAACAATCTTGAAGGTGAAATCCCGACGATTCTTTCTTCAAATCCGATGCTTACCCAGTTGAAGCTCTTCCGCAACAAATTTTCCGGTGGGTTACCGGAATCTTTGGGTGAAAATTCCGATTTGGAAGAGTTTGATGTCTCCGACAACCAACTTCAAGGTCCATTGCCTCCGAATCTTTGTTCCAAGAAGAAGCTTCAGAAATTCATATGTTTTAACAACAGATTTTCCGGTGACTTCCCTGTGTCATGTGGCGATTGCAAATCTATATTTTATGTTCGTATATCTAACAATGAATTATCCGGCGAGATTCCGTCGAGCTTCTGGAGTTCATCTGCACTTCAATTCATCGACGTTAGTAACAATAAATTCAGGGGATCACTTCCGGATTCAATCTCTCGTTCCAAAATCATACAGGGATTAGTCATCTCCGGCAATGGTTTCTCCGGTGATTTACCGGCGGGGATATGCAGATTAGAGGAGATCGTAGAGATGGATTTAAGAAATAATCAGTTTTCCGGTGGATTGCCGCCATGTTTGACCAATTTGAAGAAGTTAGAAAAGCTTAATCTTCAATCAAACGAGTTCACAGGTGAAATCCCAAATGCTGTGAGCTCTTGGACTCATCTTTCGAGTTTGAACATTTCAAACAATAAGTTAAGTGGGGTGATCCCGAATGAAATCGGGAATTTACCCTCACTTAACTATCTGGATCTTGCCGGAAATTCGATTTCCGGCAAGATCCCGGATTCATTGAGTCATCTCAAACTCAATATCCTGAATCTTTCTGATAACAATCTCGAAGGAAAAATACCAACAGGTTTAGATTCCGAAGTTTTTGCTTCAAGCTTAATAGGTAACCCTAAACTATGTAGTCAAGATCTTAAGCCATTCCCTCGTTGCCATAAGACAAAATCCGCAAGCTATTATGTGGTTGCTATTCTATCTGGATTAGCTTTCTTTCTTATCGTATCGCTTCTTTGGCTTCTTATCAAGGCAAAGTTGTTGCGTCGGAATACGAGTTTATGGAAGATCACATCATTCCAACGAGTTGGGTTCAAAGAACAAGACGTTTTGGCATCATTATCGGAGAGCAACGTCATTGGAATGGGTGGTTCCGGAAAGGTATATAGAGTGACACTCAAAACCGGACAAACGGTGGCGGTCAAGAAGCTATACGGAGTTCACCGGAGTCCGGAAACGGAATCCGAATTCCGGTCGGAAATGGAGACGTTAGGTTTGATTCGGCATAAGAACATCGTGAAGCTTTTGTTTGCTAGTGTTGGGGAGGATTTTAGGGCTTTGGTTTACGAGTACATGGAGAATGGTAGTTTAGGTGATATGTTACATGTAGACCCGAAAGGCGGGTATTTGTTGGATTGGAGTAAACGATTTGAGATTGCCCTTGGAGCCGCACAAGGGTTGGCGTATTTGCATCATGATTGTGTGCCTTCTATTGTGCATCGAGATGTTAAGTCGAATAATATTTTGTTGGATGAAGAGCTAAGACCACGTGTTGCGGATTTCGGTCTAGCCAAGAGCTTGCAAATTGAAGTGAAAGAGAGTGATGGAGCCATGTCTCGTATCGCGGGTTCCTATGGTTACATCGCACCAGGTGATTTTCTTTTTGCTCCTCATTTTGTTATTTTTTGTTTTCTAGGTCTTGTTTATTATGTAAGACACGGCACGACACGACAGAACATGACAGTCAATGTTTGGTATGTCAATTGGGACCAAGACACGACAAGATAGGACACAACATGACAGTCAATTTGCTAGTGACCTCTTCCTCATTTTGCATTCGTGAAAAAGACGTAAACACCCTTCTCAACCCTATCAATGAATATAGGTTTAAAAAACTTGATCAATCCCATACCGTTATGTCGACACATTTTGTATAACAAACGCAGCCTAAACGAAGCATTAGGCTGCGTCTGTTACACATGATCAATGAGACTAGACCGAACATCACAACTTTTTTAGGGATGTTTTTAATGATACGATGACAGGGTATTCACGTGTTTTACACCGACAATAATCCAAGAGTCTCCTAATTGACATTTGTCATAGTCTCAACGTAATGCATGTCAAAGACACTACAACCTGTGTTATTCTACGTAACAAACAGGCCCTTATATTGAAAACTAGTTTTATTCTAACGTTGGTTTGTATTGTAGAGTATGCATACACGATGAAAGTTACCGAAAAATGTGACGTATACAGTTTTGGGGTTGTGCTAATGGAACTAGTAACTGGCAAGAGGCCGAATGATGCGTCTTTTGATGAAAACAAGGACATAGTGAAGTGGGTAACCGAGGTTGCTCTATGTGGTGAGGGTGGATGGAAAGACTCGGATCAACTTATAGATCCTAAGATGAACTGTTCAAGCCATGATTATGAAGAAATTGGGATGGTGTTGAATGTAGCCCTTCAGTGTACTTCGGCTTTCCCACTTAATAGACCATCTATGAGAAGAGTTGTTGAGTTGCTCAAAGGCCAATCTTCGACACCTTCAAAATAGTTGTGTTATAAATATGCAGTTTTTTGTTCTCTTAGCGACAAAGTGTATAGCTTTTAGTTGAGGTTGCTGCATAGTGTATTTTTATTAAATCTGGCAGTTTGTTGTGTTTCAAATGATAATGTTTTATAGATCAGTTCTTAGATTTTTGCGTTAGTAACATAGTTAATGTCAAGTGATTTAAGATCTTATGATAATTTTCAGGATATTAATTAGAATGTTTAAGTTTAGATATTTTTAGCAGATGAGATTATCGTTCATGCCGTTACAAAAAAATTATATATTGTTGATCCTAAAGAAACTATTTGAAAGAATAATTCTCACTTATTCTTGATCATATATGAAGTGATTATTCTAAAACAATTAATTTATTTCAAAAAAAAAACAATTATAATTATATCTATTTAAATCTAAACTAAAACACAATTGAGAATGTAGAGAATAGTTAACCGTTAACGTATTCCGTAATGACACTATGTGTTATTGCAACTCACAGTTTGCCTTGGTGTGTAGCCCAGCCCATTATTCTTTGGGAAAATACCACTAATAGCCAAAAAATAGGGTAAATTCATAAATTTAGTCACAAAAAACGATTTTTTCAGATATAGTCACGCATTCCGCAGAGGGCCCTCCGTGAACCTCCGCGGAACCATGAATTCTCCGTGAAGCGAGGGTAAATTGGTAATTTCCACCCTATTTTTTTTGAGAAAAACTAAGGGTCCCCTCTTTTGGTCCCCAATGTCCCCGTTGCTCCGCATCGGTTGTTCCGAACCCTCCAAAATTTGATCGAGGAATTAGAATCCGGCGAGGACTTCAACTCCGGCGACGACTTCAACCCCGGCGACAACTTCAACTCCGGCGAAAACAAGTCGCAGAGGTGTTTCCTTCACCGATGGACCCCGAATTCCCCGATGGAGGATGGATACGGTTCCCGGGTATTTTCTCTCATTCTCATCTCATTGTTAATGTCGAATACGATTCAAATTAGAGGAAAACGAATTTGATTACATTGAAAATTGAAAATGTATACAGATTTAGGATTTTTAGGTTTACAGAACTATGATTCAAATTGGGAATGATCCATTCCGCGGAGGGTTACGTCAATCCGCAGAAGAGGCTCCGCGGAGTGATGTGTTCCCTCCGCGGAATGTTTTAATCGAACAAATCATAACTCCGCGTTGGCTAGAGGTCACACCGCGGAATGACCTCTGGTCTCCGCGGAGTGATGGTTTTTGAACAATTTTTATTTTTATGCTTTTAAATATGTTGCTATTTATCAATTAGTAATGTTTTAAATGAAATAATAATTTTTTTTGTTGTATAGCACGAAGATCTCAATCAAAAAACAGTGTTATCTTTGAAAGGCGTGGTGGGGACTATGATTAAAAAGTATTTTCCGCGCCTAACACAATCACAACGAGTATTATTCGAAGCTTCCCCCTTTGGAATATTCTAAGGAATGCATATCCCACATGGTGATCCATTACTTGTGCATATGATGATGTTGCATGAAGTTAGGTCTCAACAAATATTTGAAATGGGGAGGTTTATGTTTGATATACAGGGGATCCAATTGGATTTTGGTGAAAATGAATATATTTTGATTTGTGGTTTAAAAGTTGGTCCTTATGTGGATTTACTCCACGATGAAAAGGGCCAGTCAAATTCACAACTCCGTGCTCGGTTGTTCCCTGATATTTCTGATTCACGTTTGCGGCTGAAAGATTTAGAAGACTTGATTATGTCCCCGAATTATTCAACACTACAAGATGAAGATGCTGTGATGCTTATCCAGCTTGTTTTTATGTTGAAGGGTCTACACGGACGGGACGTTAAAACGGGCATTCATGCAGCAGTATACAAGTTTGCTGATAATATAGATGATTGGAACACGTATTACATTTAAAACATGTATTCCCTTAGTAGTATGCAATGCATTAATTATAATTAATAAATTAAAAATTGCAAGTTTGCATGGGGTACGTATTTCTGGAAATATACTTCGCGTATGATGCATGGAATGTTTGAGAAAATAGAAGAGTTTTGAGAATTCAAGCAGGCGAATCCTAAATCGAAGAAAGGACACAAGTATATCGTTCCTGGTTTTATGCTTCCGTTTAAGGTTACTTTCTAATACATTTTAATAGTTATCATTGTTTAGTTTTATATACTATAAAAATTTGAACTTCGTTTTGTAATATATAATAAGTTTGTATCATGACTTTTTTTTTCATAGATATGGATTTTGGAGACGTTCCCAGATGCAACCATGTTTTATATACGCACGCCGACAGAATTGCCACGGATGAGGGCGTGGAGAAGTAAAACACCGTTAAATTGGGATCAATGTTGTCGAATAATGAATGTGTCTGTGGTATGGTTTTTATATTAAGAATCATTTATATTTACAAATTTCAATGTATTTGATTACATTGAACTAACAATCTGATTTTTTTCAGCCTAACAAACAACCTATTAATGTCGTGGCAAACCCAGAGGAGCTGATGTCGCCGTTTTATGTTCGTTATGTCAATAGGACTCTTAACCCTGTAGAGTCTCCCCCACGGCAAAATAGTCCTGTTCAAAATAATCTACCTCATGTTGACTCGCCTGCTCGAAGAAGGATGTACAAGTCCGAAATAGAAACATCTGCAACTGAATTTGCCACAAATGCTTCTTCCTCGCAACATCTTGAAACAAGTTATATGTCAAACGACACATCAAGATTGGTAAAGAAGAAGAAGACGAGCACAAAGGCATTAGTGAAGCGTCTCATAGGCGTTGTGGCAGACTTAAGTTCTAAAGTAGATCGTGTATTACACAAAAAAGATGTACCAGACACAAATGTTGAACCAGACAGAGGGTTTCGAGAGGAGGAAGAGATGATAAATGAAGAGGAGGAAGAAAAATATCACCATGATACATATTTTGACTATGATGATATCAGTACTGATGGTTTGGAGGGGAAACTTGGGCCTACACCTACGCATGTTGAGAAATCATCGGACGTGGGTGAAGATCACACAAAAGAAATGACTCCTATTGGTAGGGCGCAACGAAAGAGGGGTGTTCCATGGTTTCAGCAGACTCCGTTCACAGTGGTACAAAACTCATATTTTAAATTTGATATATTTTTAGAATATTAACGTACTGATAATTATTTAACATGTTAATTTTTTAGTTGCAATCCACAACAAAAGTGAAGAAAATCAGCAAACCAAAGAATAAAAAAAGTGGTGAAGAGTCCTGAAAAACCAAATGAAGACATTGTGAATGAAGAGAGTAATGATGTTTCAAATCATTTGTTGCTCGACAGTGTTGAAGCTGCCAGTACGTTGAGTTTTTGGAAAGAATGGAATTCGATCTCTTCCAACCTAAACACTAAGCATAGGCTGCATATGCTCACACTAGATATCAACTTTTGGTCGAGGTTACTTGCAGTTACTGACGCTGGGTGGTTAATTTCTTTGGTAACATTCGTTAAATATAATTTTAACTACAATTTTAGACGATAATTTATATAAAAAACTATAACATTTTTATCTTAAAATGTACAACATATTGCGTTATGGGGTGCCTTTAGGAATATTGCAAATGGTGTCGGAGGCCATCCTAAATGGAAGGATGTGGATAAGGTTAGTTAAGTTTATTAATTATTTATTTTATATAGGAAACGAATTAATGACTATTAAATTTGTTTTTGTTTGCAGGTTCTATTCCCCATAAACGTTCCTCATGCCAATTGGTTTTTGGCAGTGCTACATTTAGATATTTGGAAAGTACACATTTATGATTTAGCACGATGTATGAATTACTTCACAAAGTACTTGGCTGATGGAGAATTCAAAAGTTTAGGGGATAGTATAATTGAAGAGCTAGATGCGATTGACTACTGGAAGGATTTCCCCGATGGACACAAAGACAACGCAGTTGTGGAATTTATTGATATTGTAGATGCGCCACAACAAGAATATATTGTTGATAGAGGGGATTGTGGAGTATTTATAAGCATGTTTATGGAAATGATTGCTTCGGGGGTACCGGTGAAAAGTGATAAGCCACGTAGAGATGCGGGATTTCTCTGCAGAAATAGGATGACAAATATTATTTGGGATACTAAATAACTTGATGTTTGGAAGTTTGTATACATTATTATGAAATACTTGTTTTTAGTAGTTTTGTTTAATATAAACAATTTTTGTATCATATATTTTTCGAAACATAATTCACATGGTATGAAATACAAACATTTGAAATAAGATAATAACATTACAGAAAACATTACAAACAAAAGATGAGCGACTAACAAACATTACATAGAACATTACGAATAAAAGAGTTGTCTACATGAAAAAGGGTTTATTTCTAACCAGATTCCAAACATCCGTATACTCGAACTCAGTTTCATCAAACTGGCATAGGTAATATCCGTTCACGTATTCAAGAGGTTCTTCATCATCAGCATTAGAGCATCGCATTTTCTCATAATTGTAGCATCGATTGTACCATGTGACTTTAGTCTTTAAATCCATCCATTTACTAACAATATCAGGTTTTATTCGTTCTTGTCCTCGTCCCACCTTATAGTTGAACAAAGCTACTAAGCGGGAGCATTCATCACCGAGAAGGCAATTAAGGGGAGCCATTACCGGCAGATGCTCGTAAATGGTAATCCAACATCGTGTTAGGACCAACACCTCTGTTGTCGTCCACGGAGCAGATGCATTTGTTGGAGCAGACGCATTAGACAGATTAGTTGCATTTGAAGATGTTGGTACATTGGATGCCATTTTGTGAATTGATCCCTTACCTCTAATTCGGACGTATAGATACGTGTTTAGTATATATATATATATATATATATATATATATATATATATATATATATATATATATATATATATATATATATATATATAAAGATAGGTAACGCGGACTGACCATTCGCTCTACGGACTGACAAGTCAGTAATGCGGACTGACAAGTCAGTAGCGCGGACTGACCATTCGCTTTGCGGACTGACAAGTCAGTAGCGCGGACTGACAAGTCAGTAGCACGGACTGACAAGTCAGTAACGCGGACTGACCATTCGCTTTGCGGAGTTGAAGGGTCTATATATTATCATGGATGATTGTCGGATATTTGCGGACTGTCATGTCTATATAAAACGACAAACAATAATGTATCACTTCATCAAAGGTATTTTAGTTCATGTACTTTGTATGTTTTACAATGGGTTCAAACCGATGGACAGGTAATGAGTATTTGCTTCTAACTCGTGCATATATTAATGTCAAAGAGAACACCAATTTCGAGGATAGAATGTTTTATGTCCTATTAACGAATATCTTCAACAATGACGCTGAAACCACCATACAAAATCATCACAGCACGCTTGATATAGCTGCAAAATGGTATGAATTGAAAACATAAGTTGTGTTATTCAACGATCTTTATAATAAGATTGAAGACGATAGTGTGAATGATACTGAGGAAGACATCTTGGAGGCGGCTAAAGAAGAATACAAATTGATATGTGCATAATTAGTTAATTATTTAACATACATTTTTATTCATTTTTAACTAATTATGTGTATAATGTGGACAAAAGGTACTTAATATTGTTTAAATTTTGTTTTCAGTCCAAAAGACATGCTTAGGAGTGAAAGGGATCAAGGGGAAGCAATTAGAGACCAAAGAATGAAGATTGAGGGACAAAAGCTTTCTTACTCGGCGAGTTCTCGAGCCTACTCGGCGAGTACACTTGAATATTCCAGAAGATAAGTCAAGACTCCTGATTTGAGACGGATAACTAGAACCTACTCGGCGAGTTGGGTCTGCTACTCGCCGAGTACACCTTGTTCTGAGATAATTATAAAAACTGAGCCTTTATCCGATTGGAATACTTTTCTGGCGATTTTTTGGAGATTCATCTGCGATTGGAGAACCCTTGAAGGCGTTGAGGAACTCTAATCTTCAATCTCTTTAAGAATCAAGGCAACTAGGTTAATCATTCCACTTAGCTTTAGGAATTAAGTATGTTTAGCTTAGTTAAATATGTTTTTGTGTTTGTTTTTACTGCAACTATGAGCTAAATACGTTTTTGTTTCTGTTTGGGGAATACCAAGTAACTCCTATGGTTTAATTCTTAGCTTTTGATTGATTTTTTATTGGTGATTTATTAAATTAAGTTTGTTAAAGAACCTTATGCATTAATCACAACTATTTTCTATTAATTGGAAGACAATTAAGCTGCATGAACATCTCTTAGTTGTTAACCTCATATGCCTATGTGAACACTTAATCATATGCTTAGGAATAATGAATATGAAACTAAGATTAACAAGATAATTGGTAGATTAATGTGTGAGCTTGTTTGAGAAACCAACAAACAAGAGGTTAATTGAACCACCAATTTGATTAACCACTACAAATCTTATTTAATCCAAATCATTAATCTAGGGAATTAATTAGTTTAAACACTTGATCACCGCTTGAATTAATTGATTGTCTAAGGGTTAGGAGTAATGAACATGAACCTAACCACTATAGTTGGTAGCCAATAACAATTAATCTATTATAAATTCAAAATAACCATAGGAGTGAATTGGTTGAACCTAAATAGAAATATCTTTATCAAATTTGGTGAATTAGTTGTTTGCTTTAGTTACTTAGTTAATTAAGTGTTTTTGTGGTGTGTTTAAGTTTCTAGTCTTGCAAAACTAGAGAAAAAAAACCTTTTACTTTCATTATTTGTGTAGTTAAAATTAGCCATTAGTTTAATTTTCCCGTTCCCTGAGTTCGATACCCTACTTATCCAACTATACCACTAAAAGACAGGTTCACTGCCTTTGTGTGCTAAATTTATTAATAAAAAGTAAGAATAAAACAAGTGCATTTTACACATCACAAATCCATTAGCAACGGACAGAGTTTCGAGTTTGAAGGCCCTTGGAATCTTTTGAAGATTTCCCGTTTTTTTAATTAGTATTGCGTTTTGTATTGTTCTTGTATTGGTTTATTTATATCTAATATGGTATTTATCCTTTATTTTTTGAAAATTAATTCACCAACAAATGTTACGAAACCATACATTCAAATAACATAATCTGACTACGTGGACTGTCAAATAAGTTACGCGTACTGACAAGTCATTTACGTGGACTGACAAGTAAGTTCTGCGGAATAATGTATACTAATTCCTTATAAATTGGACAACAATGACGAAAATTTACAAGGTGTCAAAAGTTGTGAAAATGAGTTTAGACAATCAGGTATTAAGGAAAAGTTTCTCCAGCCTACCGACTTTTTTCCATAATCTGCAAAGAACCAATCCTAATACC
This sequence comes from Lactuca serriola, assembly GCF_051521515.1. NCBI lineage: Eukaryota > Viridiplantae > Streptophyta > Magnoliopsida > Asterales > Asteraceae > Lactuca > Lactuca serriola. The sequence goes on from NC_136410.1 coordinate 129,260,757, forward strand.
TTTACATACATTACGAAATATCAGTACAATCGTTTCCAAATTTTTTTCGTGACATTGGGATGCGTGGTATGTAATCCCTTATAGTAAATAAAGATTTAGTTATTTCAAGTTGTTAGATGCCTAATATTCTTATGTTGACTTATAGATTCGTACGTTTCTCACGTCTATGATACCAATCATATTCGTTGGTCAAGTACCTCTAATTGAGGCGTATGTAAGATCCATGTACATTGTTGTTGCTTTAGATGAAAATCATGAACCCCTTCTCATAGCGTTTGCTTTGGGAACCACAAACAGTGACAATTCAAGGTTATGGTTCATGAGGAGGCTTAAAGAATGTTTAGGTGACAATACAGAAGTTGGTTTCATAAGCCATATGTCTGATTCTATAGACTTTGCAGTTCAAAGAGTCTACCCTGATTCATATCATGGCTATTGTTGTAAAAATATAGCCGAGAAAATACGCGCTTCCATCGGAAGCAATACAGTCGTAGAGCAGTTGTTCTGGAAGATTTGTAAAGCGTATAATTTATCTCATTTTTGTGCATGTTTGAACAACTTAAAAAATGATGTTAATGTGAATGATCTTCATTGGCTTGACAATATTCCCATTGCAAAATGGGTACATGCTTGTTTTCCAAGAGTACGTTTCAATGTTAAATTCATTGACATTCCCGATGTTGTCAATTGGTTTAAAACAAATACGCATGAGTTTCCAATAACAACAATCATTGAAATGGTCCATGACTCGATACAAGCAGTGTATCTTCAACGTGCTGCGTTTGGAGGTAATTATAAGTTATTACATCACTCAAATGGTGAATTGATATGTTATTATATGTTATGACATCATAATTTTTGTTTTTTGATTCAGTTCATTTCACAGGGGATTTTTCATAGTATTCTAACCCCTTATGCACTTAAGGTGATTCATAAAAGATTTATCCACTCGGATGGTTGTAGGATTACATATATTGTTGGCGATAGATATGAAGTGACTAAGTATTCAAGAACCGAATCTGTCCAATTAGACCGTGGTATTTGTAGTTACGGTAAATGGAAAAAATGCGGTATACCTTGTGAGCATGCTATAGCTTCACTCAAAGATTCGAAATTGCAGAAATCCATCAAATGGTAAATTTAAAGTTAAGTACAGCGGTGTATCGAAATGCTTATCAAACTGAGACGGTCAATCCTATTTCAAAACTTAGGCATTGGGAAATACCAGATGAAAGTGTTGTGGTCTTACCTCCACGACAATTAAATTGAACTGTATTGTATGGATCACAACGAATATTAGTTTGTATTCAGTTCTATGTTAACCGTAGTTGTAATGGTTTGTTGTCGTTCTTTATTTTTTAATAAAAAATGTTTACCTTTAAATAAATAATTGTATTCCCATAATTGTAATGTATGGATGACAACGACTAGACAAACAGCTCTGCGGACTGACAAACATTATTGCGAACTGACAAAAACCTCTGTGGACTGACAACAGCTCTCTGCGGAGTGGAAGGGACTATATATAGTCATGGATGGTAGATGGATTTTTGGTGTAGAGTTATAAATTCTTTTAAAATTTAAAATGAGTTCGTCTTCAACTTTGTATATTTTCTCGTGCAATGAAGTTGATTGTTTCTATTGTGATCCGATCGACCCTTTTGTTGCCCCATCACCAGATTTAAGAGAGCCATACATGTCGGAGGGTACTTTGAAACAACTAGAATGGGCTGAAGAACAAAAAAAAAGATAAATACTCATCTTGAGCTCTCACTGAACGTCATGACCTTATTGCGGCTGAGTGCAAAGATGTTGAGGAAAGGATGGCGATTACTAAAAAAATGAAAGATCATGAAGAATGGATTAAAAAAAGCTAAGAAGAATATCAAACTGTTTGAAAAATGGCTTGCTGATAACGATGCAGAAATGCTATAACTTGGTAGGCAAAAGGACCGTATGGAAGATAAAATAAGAATTAGGGATGACTACATAACAATGGAGAAAAAAAAGTATCCTTTGCAATTCCCTTAAGTTAATTATTATTCTTGTACATTTACTATATGTTTCTGGTTTGTTGAATGTATTATCTTCGAGTATTAGTTATTATTCTACTAGTAATTATGCACTAATATAATCATAATATTACCCATCATCTTTAAAATAAACACACCATTTCAAAGTACACAAATTAATTTCCTCTAAAACAAAACACAGTTAACTATAAATACAACATCAATCATTCAAATCAAACGTTGAACAATAGTCTTCTCTTTGCGTCCCACTCGTCCAACGTGTCTCTTGTGTCCCGTGCGTCTCTAGCGTCTCCTGAGTCCCTTCTGTCCCTTTCCATTTCCTTTTTGTGTTACTACCTGTAGCCTTTTTTATTTCTTTGGGACCAATGTCGGACAAATCACTGCATTATGTGTTGTACTATCACATCTACTACACCTTCTTACTATAGGTTCCTCACCTTGTGACGGGATACGATTTCTGTTTCTCGGTCTACCAGCTTGACATGTATCCATTATCGGGGGTTTAACAACCAACATCTCAGAAGGAATCTCCCAATCACACCGTTCTGGAAGGGGGTAAACTGGCTCCTCGTACGTACTTCGGTACGTTTCCATTTTGTAAGCATCTATAGCCAGATGTCCGAAGTTAGTTTTTTTCAAGTGCTTCAAGACCATTATGACATGACCACAAGGCAACCTAGTTCCTTCCCAATATTTGCATGTACAAGTCTCTTGCCTCAGATCAGCTATGTCACTATGTTTGAAATCATGAACTTGATATATTGCATCTGAAACACCAAAAACGGACCATCCTGTCGTACGCTCTTCATTTTTACTAACTACTTTTTCAGCCCACTCGGTTAGCACTGTTGAACGTTTCCCTATAAAGAAGATATATATAATTAACTAATTATTCGACCTAATTAAAGTGAAAATTAAATTCATACCTCCTTCGATGCGACGCTTGTAACACCACTCCTATGAAAGACGACGGAAGAACTCAAGAAGGGGTATTATAGGCATCTTCCTTGCATCTACAGATAAAGCATTCATGGACTCTGCACTGTTCGGGGTCATGTAATCGTAACGTTTCGACGGCGAATATGCTCTATTCCATTTAGCACGGGGAATTTCACTTAGATATGTTGCTACTTGCGGCCTAGTAGAACTGAATCTATACCACAATTCTTCAAAAACATTTCTTTTGTAAGCTTTCACAAGCCTCCAAAACAACACTTTTGTTTTATCATTTTTCCCAAACCTATGTGCTATGTTTCCTAGTAGATGAAAAGCACACAAGCCATGATGAGCATGTGGAAAAACATTTTCAATACTAATCCGAATTGCATCGGCCCTATCGGTTACAAAAGTCAATTCTTGACAATCACCAACACATTCATACAACTTTTCAAGAAACCATGTCCAAGTAAGACCACTCTCTTTTTTGCATATTCCGTGCGCAAGGGGTAGTATCTGGTTGTTCCCATCCATAGCTACTGCATGCAATATGGTTCCCTTAAAATCACCCTTCAAATGGGCACCATCCATAATTATAACTTTACGACAAAACCGTTTGAACGCTCGTATCTGCAATATATAAAAATGGAACACATAAACACTCTATAATTTGTTTTAAAAAATTATATATTAAATAACAACAAGTTTTTTGTATTTACCATGCTCCCAATGGCATAAAAACAACACTCAAAACAATCTTCATAATCTGTTTGAATATACGCCACTGTACCATGATTATGCCTCTTCAAATTGTGAAAATAAATAGGAAGTTTGGAAAAACATTCTTCAGAGGATCCCAAAAACAGTTCCATAGCATATTTTTTTGCACTCCATGCTTGTTTGTAATCTACATTGATTTCCAGCAAAGCATTCAAATCCCTTGATATTTCATTAGACCTCCAAACCTTGGAACGAGTTTTTCCCATAATCTCATGCAATATAGTACCCATCACTTTTTTATTAGCATGCTTATGATTAGGGTGTATCTATAATGACGAACATGTGTGCACGTTGTTGAAAGTCCTGATTTCAAATTTATCAGTGGGATCAAGGCGTTTTACATATAAACGACAACTACAGTTCTCAATTTCACAATATACCTCATAACGATTTTTGTTAGAATGTTTGGTCTTAAATTGAAACTTTTCTCTAGTTGCTTTAAGACTCAAAGAAAAAATTAGTTGTTGTTTGTTATCATATGTTTGACAAACAAACATATCATCATTTGTACCTAAACTGTGAAATGGTCCGGGTTCAACAACAGGATCAAGACAATCAGGTATGGGAGGCATACCGTAAAATATGTCTGAATCTTTTTTCCTGTGTTTGAACTCATCTTCTGACCATCCTTCATTTGACTCTTCACCTCCTGAGAATGTTTTGTCAGTGAGTCTTCCAAACTCATATAAATTTTTTTCTGCAACCGTATTCAATGTTACAGTTTCTTCTTCTGGACACTCTTCAACATTATCAGATACAATGTTTTCAACATTGTATGGTATAACTTTCTCAACCGCTTCTGTTTGTTCGACAAATCCCTGAAACACCTCTAAATACAAATACACAATCTCCTTCGTTTCAGAAATTACATTTCTGAGTTGATGAACATCTGCTTCATCTAAAATATTCATAACATACCCATGAACCGGGTGTTGAAATGACAATGATATATTACTACTAAACACATTAGCCTTACTTTTGACCAAATCAAACAATATTCGACAATCAAAATTTGGCGGAAGCAGTAAACCCAAGTTGTTTAACTTTGGTCTAACGTATGTGTTAATCTCATTACTTATCTGCCAAAAAACCCCAGTACATAAAATAAAAAAAATTCATATTTGATTTTGAAAATCAGATGAAAAGGAAGTGATATATCGACCAAAATGGAACTAAAAATATGAAAAAGAAACTTTGTATCAAAAAAACCCTTCAAAATGCCGTTCCAACCACCTATTCCGCGGAGACATTACTCTCTCCGCGGAGCTCTTATTGTATCCGCAGAGAGCCTACGCGGAGCACTATTATAAAGGCTAAAAAATCATATTTTCGACCATTCCGCAGAGATGACATCATTCCGCGGAGGTCCGCGGAGGGTCCTCCGCGGAATACGTGACTATATCTGGAAAAATAATTTTTCGTGACTAAATTTATGAATTTACCCTCATTTTTTTGGCTATTAGTGGTATTTTCCCTTATTTTTTTTTTTTTGTTCTTTTAACTTTTAAGTATGGTGTTACATTTTCCTCTAGAATGCAACGTTTCTAAAGAGTCACATTTGACCAAACATGTACTTTTCATTTTTATGCAACTTTTCTATTGTCATTTATTATCTCATTTGAATTCTAATATTATTCTAATGCAGCCGTAAATAAATGGATATTTAAAGAAGAAAAAAAAAGTAAGCAAAACTAAAAACTATAACAAAAAAAATACTAGTTTGATAAATATTTTTCAAACTATACTAGATTGATAAGTATTTTTTCCAATAGTTTTCTTTTGATCAAAAACTCCGGAGTTATGGCTTGGTTATTATATCTCACAGTTAGTTAGGAATTTCTAACTATTAGTGGCTTTAGAGTATTGATTAGGACACCATTTGTATCGCTCTATATAAAGTAATTAGATATCATTCTTTTCGGAGAAAATGACAAAAATAGTCATTTACACTAATTACATTACAAAAATAGCCAAAAAAATCGAAATTGCAAAAATAGCCCTCAATTTCGCAGATGGAAATGCCCCATCTGTGAAATTACCATTCCATCTGCGAATGTACAAGCAGTTAAAGCACAGTTGTACTTTAGCTGCTTGTACATTCACAGGTGGTTTTATTTTTATTTTTTTAATTTTTTTTCTCTATATATATTGAAAATGTAGGGTAAAATCGTAGATGGAATAGCCCCATCTGCGATTTACTCTCATCCCATCTGCGAAATTGTGATTTTTTTTTGTTTTTTTTTATTTTTTTTTAGTTTGACTATGAAATCAATTGGTTTGACTACGAAATCATGTTGCTATATAAAAAGTTTTGTAGAAAATTATCATTTTGGTTGTTATTTGTTTAGGAACTTTCTCTAAAATTTGCTCTAAAAAATGATTGAATATTTGGTTTGGCTTGTAACCGGTGGGAGATGGCAAGTTAATGGAACTAATCTGGAATACATATGTCCACAGAGAGGTATTTCTGAATTTGCTTTGATATTTTCTGAGTATATTAGTTATAGTGATTTTGTATCTTTGGTAAGAAGCAAAATTGGTTTGTTAGACAAATATAGAATTAGTCTTTGTTTCCACCATCCTGAATTAAATTATTATATAGCTATAGTTGAAGACATGGATGTTAGAATGTTGATAAACGTAATCAAATGTAGTGGAGGAAGGGCTGTGAAAGTGTTTGTGGTGGTTGATGAAGTTGAGGAGGTTAATGGGGGTGGTGAAATTGGAAACCAGCTTGTTGGTAATTTATGCAGTTATAAAGGGAGCAACGATCCGATAGGTACTTTCAATACTCCTAGTGTACCTCAGTTTCACAGTGTTGCTGAAAATGTTAATGTTAGTTATTCACCTATTCACTATGTGGATCCTGAGAATTACAAGTATGTTGGTGATGATGATGTTGGTACATATCTTAATCATGTGGGTGGTCGTTGTGATGATGTTGCCGAACAAGAAGTTAAAGTTATGAATAGGCGTGTGGTAGATAAAACTGAAAAGAAAAAAAAATTCAAGTCAAAAAAATGAAAAAATCATGTTTACGGGCATTATGTTGATGCTGGTGATGTATGTTTAGATATAACCGAGCTACAAAGCAATTCCGATAGAGATGAGTTGGGTGATGAAGTTAAAGCTAAGTTTCCCGATAACCTTTTTCACGGTATGCCCCTTGTACCAGCATGCCCAGTTGATATTAATGAAGATATCCCAACACAGATGGTAGACATGAATCTTCAAAAGATTCAATGTGAGAGTATATTTAAGAACAAAGAACTTTTAAAGCGGTGTATTGGTAAAAAATGTCTTCGAGAATGTTTCCAGACGAGGACAAGTAGATCCACCAAATCAAGGTATGAAGTTGTGTGTGTTTCGAAAAATTGTTCTTGGTTACTAAGAGAAAAAGCAATTAAAAAGTCTGATGGACTTTTCCAAGTGAATAAATTTGTTGATGTACACACATGTTCTTCAACATTGTTGCAACCTAATCATCGACAAGCAAACAAATATGTTTTGGGTGAATATGTTGCTGATGTTTTGGCTGAAGACTATAGTAGAGTTTATCGGGGAAAATAGATTGTTAATGATATGAATGCTCAATTGAATATCAATATCTCATACCATCAGGCATGGCGTGCGAAGCAATATGCATTGTTGTCGTTAAGGGGTACGAAAGAGGATTCTTTTACCAAACTTCCGGCGTATTGTCACAACTTGGCCAAACATAATCCGGGTACTGTCACACATATTAAAACAGATGTTGATGATCGCTTTGAGTTTTTGTACGTCGCACTCGGTTGCTCGGTTAGTATTATCATATTATATTAATTTTTTAATATTTATTTTGGTGTATTTGAATAGATATACAATGTATTGTAGGTACGCGCTTTTGTCAATTTTTGTAAACCGACCCTAGTAGTAGATGGAGCTCACCTAAAGGGCGAGTTCAAAGGTACCATGTTTCTTGCAGTTACTAAGGACGGAAAAAACCAAATATTACCAGTTGCATATGGTATATGCAAAAATGAGTGTACCGATTCTTGGACATGGTTTTTTCAAAAACTACGCGATTGCATAGGAAATATGCAGGAGCTTACAATTATATCTGATAGGTCTCCATCTATAGCAACATCCATTGCCAACATTTTTCCTCACGCTCATCATGGAATATGTGGTGTCCATTTATATTTCAACATAGTATCTAGATTCGGCAAGAGTAAAACGGTTAGAGGAATTTTTTGGGAGGCGTGTAGAGCGTACACAGTTGATGCTTTTGATGCTGCCATGGATGTTATGAAAAAGACAAAAGAACCAGTATGGGAGTACTTAAAAAGTATAAATCCAGAAACTTGGTCAAGGGCACATTTTAAAGGGAACCGATACAATCTTATGTCGTCCAACAGTGCGGAGTCTATAAATGCATTATCTAGACACGCACGTAAGGTGCCAATACTTATGTTGATCGATTTTTTTCGTGCTACAATGCAACAATGGTGGTTTCAAAGACATAACTTTGCAGGTATTAAGTAAAATTTTAATATTAATGTTTTATTAATTTTGATGTTATTGATCTTAACTTCTTCATTTTGGCTGTTTTTTTTAGCGGAAGCAACAACAATACTTACCCCTTGGGCGGATGAAGTTGTAAAAGAAAACAAGAAAACTTTTAGCAAATGGGATGTTCGCATGATCTCAAATACGAAATGCGAGGTCAAAAAGGGGGCACAAAATGTGATTGTTGATTTCCAACATATGACATGTACATGTAGGCATTGGCAACTTGATGGGATACCTTATGGTCATGTCATAAGATGTTTAACAGTGAACAATTACCAAGACTGATCGAGGTATGCATTAAATGCTTACTTTACCGAAACACTGAGGAAAACATATGAGGAATCAATAAACCCTCTGCCAAAGCCATCCGAATGGGAGATCCCCGATGATTTGATGATTGTTAAGCCACCAATAATGGATAAACATCAGCCAGGCAGGCCAAGAAACACAGACCGCATTCCATCCCAAGGCGATGGTCCAATTATAAAAGAGTGTTCTACATGTGGTCAAATAGGACACACGAGAAATAATTGTACTGGAAGGGCATCCGGTAGCGGAGCACGTTACATAATTTCTACTACAGAAATGGCATTTAATATTGGTGGTTCAGCGAGTTGCTCACAAACCTATAAAGCTGATTTTGATATAAAACAACCTTGAAATGAAGACTAATGACGAGTTGTTAACTTATTATGTATTGTAATATTTTTATTAAATCTTACAAGACATTGCTATGCTTTCATATTTTTCTTTAGTTTGTTGATTATAACAATTAATGAAGCCTTTATATTATAAAATATAGTTTGCAGAATTTTTTTAACAATTACAACTTGTTATTTAAAAAAAACAACAAACGATCCTTCTGCAACCTAATATGTATCATGATAATATTACAACAATTTTGTAACTAATTTTTAAACTCAGGGAACTGCAATGGGTACTTCTCTTTCTCCATTGCTATATAGTCATCCCTAATTCTCATTTTGTCTTCCAAACGATCCTTTTTTACCATAATGTTTATCAACTGCTCATCCTTCTCAGCAAGCCATTTTTCAGTCATTTTGATTGCCTTCTTACTCTTTTTTATCCAATCTTTATGCTCTTTGATTTTGTTTTTATTAAGGTCTATCCATTCTTGAGCTTGTTTGCATTCCGATGCAATATCATTAGCAAGTTGAGTGAGAAGTCGGGATGACTCTTTGTCCTCTTCTTGTTGTTCTTCAGCCTTCTTCAATTCTTCAAAATTTTCATGTGACATATATGGCCCGGCTGAAGAGGGTGTAAAAAAAGGGTCTACCAAATCATAGTAGTAACAATCTACTTCGTTGCATGAGCAAACTTCGAATATGTGTGAGGAACTCATAATAAAGTCGACATTGTAATAAACTTGTGCTATACGTGGTATTTATACATACTAGACAGTAATGACAAGTCCAACTTTGAAATGACTAGACAGTAATGACAAGTCACTGCAGTAACCTGCAAATCGTAGTGGAACCCTTAAGTGACAAGACATAAATGACAGTTTGACATGATAAATCACTGCATAAAGCTGAAAATCGTAGTCCAAATGTAACCATTTCATAGTCAAAGTTTTAATTCATAGTCCTGTATTTATTTATATAAATAGATGTTTAAGATCTAAAAACCAAACACCCAAATCACCTAAACGAAACGAACTCCCATTATTAGAAATGTCGTCGAATGCAGCAAGTTCTTCGAATGAAGTATCTGGTTCCAATTCTGAAAGGCCATGGATGACAAACGAGGTGTTAGTTCTAACACGATGCTGGCTAAGTGTTAAGGATGGTGTATCGTTACTTGCTCCCCCCGCATTGCCTAATTGGTGATGAATGGACTCGCATAACATCTTTGTTTAACCATGAGATGGGAGAAGGACAACAAAGATAAAAATCAGATGTTGTTACTAAGTGGATGGATGTAAAGGAAGAAGTGACATGGTTCAATCGAGCATGTAATTATGCGAAAAGTAACAATGTTCGTTATCTGGATGAAGAAGAGTTCTTGGAAGTTGTTACAGATTTTTACATCTGTGAGCATGACGGCAGAGACTTCGAATATGAGGAAGTTTGGAAGGTTGTTAAAAATAAACAGTATTTCATGTAGACCGCTCTAATTTCTGTTCAGAATAACCCATGGACTTGTGTTTTACTTTAATGCTTTATTTGTATTATGTCGTTGTTTTTCATGTAATTGTTGTAATGTTTGTAATGGTTCATGGAATCCTTGTTAGTAATGTATTCTAATGTATTGTGAAAACTAATGCAATGGGCATTTATTAATTCAAATTAATCATACGAGTTGCTCACATAATAAACTAAAATAGATTTTAAACAAACGAAATACATACGAAATACATGAAAATAACCTAGTACATGAAAATAACCTAGTACTCACATAATAAACTAAAATAGATTTTAAACAAACGGGATATATTTCAAAATATTCCAAGGGGCTTCAAACTGGAATTCCAACCCGTTACTTAATGACTTGTATTCCTCCTTAGCAGCTTCCAAGATGACCTCCTCAGTAGCATTTAAACGGGTGTCGTCAATTTTGGTATAAAGATCGTTGAATAATAGAACTTCGGTTTTCATTTCATACCATCTTGCTAAGATGTCTAGTTCGTCATGATCATTTCTTGTAGCCATTCGGTTTTCAACATTGAAAATATTGGTTAAACGGCTCCAAAACATTGGATCGTTCAACTTGCTTGTCTCGTACACATGAATATAAGCACGTGTAAGAACCAAGAACTCTTCATTGCTCCATGATATAGAACTCATTTTGATTGAAACAAAGAGAGTAGAATCTAAAAAACAATATTTGAACAGTTGTATTGGTTGTTTAGTAAACTATTTATTTAACTTAATGTCTATTTATAGTAGTTTCTACACAAAATCGCAGTCCAATCTTCTAATATGTCTGCAATTCATAGTCAAAATTAACTGATGAATGCAGTGTACTATACTTATAACACAACAGATCACTGTTCAAGTTGACAAGTCATCCCCCGTCGAATGACAACACAATACATTGCTGCTTGAATTGACAAGCCATTGCACCAGGAAAATAAGGAGTCGTTATAAATAGATTTTAATATCCGTTGTAATTGTATCGTATTACTTCCCCCCTTGCAATTATGGACTCACCACATATATGGAGGAACGAAGAGGAGGTCTCTTTGGTTCAAGCTTGGATTATAACTGTAGAGGAGGATTTCCACCGGGTCCCCCACAAGTTCGTGCTGGATCATTTTGGTCTCGTGTCTGTCATTTGTTTCACCATTTAATGGGGCGTACTCAATATCGAAGAAGAAGAGATGTCAAAGCGAAGTTTCAGGATTTGAAAATAAAGGTGAAACAATTTCAACGTATTTATAACGAGTTGGATAATGAACATGCAAATACGGATGAAGACATTCTACGGCAGGTGGCTTTGGAATTATACCGTTTTGAATATGATGGTAGCGAGTTTACCCACTTAGATGCATGGAATCTTTTAAAGAATGTCCCTTATTTTTAATATGCATGTTGGTTAAGTTAATTGTTTTTCGTTATTTAAGTTGCTTGTTGTTGTATGTGTGTAGTCGTTACTATTTAATAAATGTTCATTTCTTTTAATGTATGTTGTTTCCTCAATCGCCAATACATAATACGACATAAAATAAATAACTAATACATAATACGCCATAAAATATAAATGGGGTACATAAATAACTAATACATAATACGACATAAAATATAGACAGGGTACATGAATAACTAATACGTAACACGACACTAAAATAAAAACGGGGTACATAAAAAACTACTACATAATACTACATAAAATATAAAGGTGCTACATGAATAACTACTACATTGAGGGAGGTAACAGGACCACCGTTTCATTTGGTATTTCCCAATGCACATGTGATGGTATAGTATTCGCCAACTCAGATCCATATGCAAGTCGATACACAATATTAGTAAACTTGTAATCAACCATTATGTGAATGGATTCAGATGCACGGGTTCTTAGACATGCTATAGTGTGGCCACATGGTATACTGCTTTTTTGCCATTTACCACAACTACATACCCTTTGTTCAGGTTGTACGTTGGTGGTGGCAAAATTGTCATCGACTTCAAATGTATCCCCATACAAATGTCTTGCCTTCCAATTATAAGACTTGTTGAGACATTTTTGAACCTTACTCTCAACGTAAGGGGTCAACCCACCAGACAATCTCCCTGTAAAATTTGATATTTTAATAAAAATAATAGCACAATAAAAAAACTAAATATAACAATCTCCCTTACCCGCCACTTCAGCCCGTTCACCATACTTTGATTGTATCGACGTAGTGATTGACTCGATTATCGTTGTTATAGGAAACTCACGTGTGGATATAATTTGCAAAATTTCAGGGACGTCAATCGATTTAACATTGTAACGTATTTTTGGGAAAAATGCTCGTGTCCATTTTGAAATCGGTATATCGTCAAGCCAGTAAATTGGACTCCTAAGCAAGGTGCAGAAAGGTGGTTTCCTACATGTACTTTGCAACCTTTCCAAACACAAGTAAAAATCATCAACGCTATATGCATTGCATGACTTCCAAAACAACGATTCGACTTCCGTATTGTTATGTTCGACAGACTCACATATTTTTCGAGCTATATCTTTAGGACAATATCCATGATAGGAATCCGGGTAGGCACTCTGAACACCAAAGTCTATTTTATCACATAGGTTGCTTATGAAACCAACCTCTATGTCCTCACCTAAACAATCTTTTAACCTCATCATGAACCATCTCCATGATTCTTCACACTCTAAGGTTCCCAAACCAACTGCTAAGAGTAGTGGTTCATGATTTCCATCTAAAGCCACTGCGAAGTACATTGTTGTCAGATAGCTCCCAAGAAGGGGTAAATAACCCACATATATCAACGGTATCATGCACCTAAGGAAGGTACGAATCTACATAAAAACGAACATATATTAGTGATAAGTAAAAAGTAATTGAGATACATTACCATGAAATATTATATAACTCAATAAAAGAAGTATGTTATACCACGCAACCTAAAGCCACAAAACAGAATTGAAAGCGGTTGGTATCGGTTTTCTTAATGGCTGTGAAGGTATTAGGATTTGTTCTTTGAAGGTTATGCAAGAAATTGGTAGTTGAGAAAAGCTTCTTTCGGTGTAAGTACTCATTTTCAAAACCGATGAAAGTGTTCTACAATCATCACACAAATGCAATATCACACAAATGCAATTATAAATAGAAAATATTGTATCTCTACTGTTCAAAATTCATAGTTTAACTTTTTAAATTCATAGTCAAACCAGTTCAGTTCTTAGTCAAATTTCACTGACCGACATGACAATACTACAGAATGTACTTGTCTGCAGTTCATAGTTCAACTTTTTAAATTCATAGTCAAACCAATTCATTTCATAGTCAAACCAATTCATTTCATAGTCAAACATCATACATCGACAAGAAAAGACAAGACAACACAATGTACTTGTCTGGATTTCGTAGTTCAACTTTTTGAGTTCATAGTCAAACCAGTTCATTTCATAGTCAAAAAGAATTGTCTGTAATATGATTTCTTCTATAAATGGGTGTCACTCATTATGAAAAATTTAACTGAGAAAGTAACTCCGATTTAAAAGAAAAAGAAGGCTAATGGCATACTGCAATTGCGGAGGAGAACGTGTCGTTAGGATTTCGGGTACAGCTAAAAACCCAGGAAGATTGTTTTATGCTTGCTCATATTTGGTATCATGTTGTTAACGTCATTCAAATTTAAACCCTCGTGTTTACATGACAAAAATTTATTTTCTTACTGTCAATGTTAAATTTAACAGGGACCAAAATACGGGTTTATCAGTTGGGTTGATGAAGAGAAGGACCAATCATCTATGGTAATAGCTAAAGTAGCTAACTCTAATAAGCTCTTTCAATTAGAAAATAAGAATTTAAAGATAGCGTTGGTTTGTAGTTGGGTGTTGTTCTTGGCAGTTCTTCTTTATAAGTTGTAAGCTTTTTAATGTTGTTTTTATGGTTTTGAAGTTGTTAGGTCAATAAATTGTTGTATTTGTACTTATGTTTAGAACAGTGTACTTGTAACGTTAAAACAAATGTTGTAGTCGTTCTTATGTTGTATATATTGATAAGTTATTAGTAGGTCATTAATTTGTTGTAATTGTCGTAACGTTAAATTTTTTGCCATCCGTTGACAAAACTATAAAAATAAACTAATAATCAAATCCAACATTAATTTAGATATACAATTATATAATCCAAATACATAGGACCAAGACTAGACCCCCAATAAATTTTTGTCATCCGTTGACGGAACTCTAAAGCTGCGTTCTTGGGTCAATAAGAACACGTATTAGTTGACCTGAAACGAATTGCTCCATAAACATACAAACAAAAACACCGCAATCTCCCAAATGACTACATTGTTGGGGAACATTTTCTTCATAAATGAATTGCATATTCAATGGAATCCTTGGGATGTTCCTCCGGGCCCAATACTTAATCTTGTCCAAATAAATTGTCACCCGACGTTCAAATTTGGAAAAGATTCCTTCAGATTTGAATTTTTCATAAGCCCCTCTACCAAGACTGTCATAAATATGCACTTCCATTGACGCTAATCGTAGTTCCCCAAATAGCCAATGATTAGGGGATGAATGAATCGACAATAGGACATGTATAAGGATCAGAAAATAAAATTATGTTTCTTTACATCACAATACAAAAACATAACAAAAATAACGATATTATTTTCAATATAAACAATTAAGTTTACCGTATCAACATCCCACCAAGCAACCATGAAGTTGGGGTACGTAGCAATACCATCCATAAACGCCCTCCAGTCCTTCCCTTCTTCCAAAGCATGAGAAACAAAAAAAATTGGAGGCATTATTGTATGTCGGTCGCCCTCAAACCGTCTCTCCATCAATAGTCGGTACTAAATGGTTATATGTTGCACACATGATACTTTTGTTATTGACTAAAAAACAACTAACTTTTAAAATAATAAATTAACAATTAATTTACCGATGACTCCAACCATCCGGCGTGTGTATGCCCAAACAATGAGCTCCAAAAATCTCTATCTAACACGGAATTAAACAAACGATGTTGGACATCATATGAATGAAATAAATAATTTTGGATGACAACCTTACCACCTGCTACGTACGTAAGGTTGCAGGCGCAACATGGAGAAGTCATGAGCAACACCAAAAGCTGGAAGAGGAACGGGGCTTGTTGATTTGATATCAACCTTCTTTTTTGCTCTTCTTTTTTGCTTCGGTGTCGTGTGCAACTAAAAACAATATTCAAATGTTTAAATCTCTATCTTTCAGATAATTCACATAAACATAAAATTATGAGTTTATAAATAAAACAAATACCTCGGTGTAAGGAGGGCACAAATATTGTGACGGTTTTCGAGTCCTCGGTTTATCGGGTGTAACTTCTTTGCCATCAACACCATACTCATCAAAATAATCTACAATTCCCGTAATTATTATTTCATCTTCGTCCGGCACCTAATTTAATAAGCAATAATCTCTAATTAAAAAAATGTTTCAATATACTAAAAACAAAATATAAATTAATGTAAGTATAAGAACCTCTTTAGCTTCATTATAATCATTTACGTCAAACACATCATCATCAAATTTGTTCCCCGCATTGTCATTCCTCTCCTCCGACTCCTACATTAAAAATAAAACTTTATACTTAATAACGAAAGACATATAATTTAATAAGCAATAATATCTAATTAAAAAAATGATTCAATCTACTAAAAACAAAATATAAATTAATGTAAGTATAAGAACCTCTTTAACTTCACTATAATCATTAACATCAAACATATCATCATCAAATTTGTTCCCCGCATAGTCATTCCTCTCCTCCAACACCTACATTAAAAAATAAAACTTTTTACTTAATAACGAAAGACACATTAAAAAGTAATTATTAAAATCATAAAGGTAATATCTATAACAACTTTGTCGTCTTGAATATCACCAAAAACATTTTCAGTTGTATTGTTTTTATTCATCACTTTATCCTGTACAACCTATATTTTCAAATATAAAATACGAACACAAATATTCATATATGTTAATAAAATTTAAAAAATAATATAGCGTGTAACTAACTCATTCATCAAATTTTCTTTGGAATACTACAGACTCCTCAAAATTTATGTTATTCCAAATTTCTTCATTATTCACTTCTTCAACGAAAACCTCTGTAGGTTGTCGGTTCATAAACACATGCTACTCCAGTGCATGTAGCCGTTTCAACACCTCGTCTAGGTTGTGTTTCTCATGAGAGCGACCACTGGACGACATACTAGACGAAGATTCGTCTTGTCTCCTAAAATGGTCTCGTACTAGGGATGAAACTGTTTTCCCTTCACTATATACATACTCTTGAAATGACATATAATAACAAGATGTCATCTCACCATCACTCGGTAACATGTTTTGTCTTGGTGGTTGCCCCTCCTAAAAAATCAAACATATTAAAAATGCACATAAAAGTATAATAATCAAGTTTAATAATAAACGAAAAATTTATAAACCTGTAGCTTTGAAAAAATCTTGTTCACGTCAACCCATTTCAATTTTTTTGTTCCACTCCATCGTTTCATCCGAGGCATGTCTTTATTTTTTCTCAATACTAATCCACATGCACCAACAGCCGGAATCATCTCATATATCCATATCTACAATTTTTTACAATTACAGTTATAAAAGTTAAAATTAAAATAAAAAACATAACAATAAAACAATTTAAATATAAGAAATTTTTTATACCCTTATTGGAGCCGTAAATCCTGAGACGGAGTACTTTAAAGTTTGACGACGCTCCGGAAGTGATAAATAATTATCTATTTTGTTCCATGTATCCTCAAGGTCAACATAAGTAAAATCCCAAAGATAGTTACCCCAAGCGAAACTAACAAAACAAAAAAAAACAAAATTGGTTTTTATATAAATTATAACTTTAATAAAATAAAACTTTTAACGTAAATAAAATATACCTGTTCCAGATATCCAAATTCTCAGCAAAAAAAAAACCAATCTTGTGACACCCGATCATTAATTTCTTTTCCCAAAAAACCTTCACACAAAATGTATATCAAATATACTCTAACTGCATCAACGTCGTCAAGTTCTAGGAATGTTCGATTTAAAATTAAACGTTTCAAGTCGCCGATTTTCACCGAACTATTGGTATGGTCCGGAAATAGCCGCTCACGCAATAAACATTTTTTTTACTAGTTAATAACTTTTCCGACGCTTTTTTCCCAATGTTTTTTGGATACTCCCCAAAATTGAAGCCGGTTATCAAACAAAACTCTTCCGGCTCATAAACCATTTTCGTATTGCCTACTCGAAAATATAATCGTTTTATTCCATCTGGAGATAAAACAGGGTCCGGCCGGATCTGATGAAGGGACATTTTATGGAACAACAATGCGTCCCCTTGTAAACGAGGGACATCAATAAAATAACCAAATACAATATCTCTGAAAATGGCACGTCTGGCACCATCTAAAACTTCAAATACTTCCCATATATTACCGCCCGAGCCTTTTAAGTTCACAATTGCTTTCATATTGATAAAACTAAAATCATGTTGCAAAAAAAAACACAAAAACAAATTAGAGAACTAAAAAATATTTTGTATTTAAAATATATGATTATGAACTGCAATAAGTACATAAACAATTAGTAATACAAATACAAATTCTTAATTAATCATTTATATATTTATGATAAAAAACAATAACATACACATATATAAACAATTTTCCAAGTTATACAAAAAATATATTTACGATAAAAAAAACAATATCATACATAATTATATAAACATTTTATTAAACAAATTTTCAACTTAAACGACAAATATATAAACAATTTTTATCTTTCTAATTATATAAACTAACATTTTATAACCATATAAACAAACAATTTTTCAAATAAAACAACAACCAAATTAACAATTTTGCAAATTATACGATAAATATATACAAATTTTCAACTTATACGACAAATACAAACAATTTCTAACAATATATATACGACAAATTTTCAACTTATACAAATGTTATACTTATACGACAAATATATATACAAACGACTATTTTGCACATACTGTAATTTAACTAGTTTTCACTTTATATAAACAATTATACGATAAGAATATACAAGTTTTCAAGTTATACAACAATTAAACAAACAACAAAAATAACAAATTGTAAACATTATTCTAACAATTTATTTAAATTTAAACCACCAGATGCACACTCTACGCAGTCTCTACTTGTACATTCAAACAACCACTAATAAAATAGCATTTAAAGTTCAAGTATACTAAAGAAATATTAAAACTATCAAACACAACAAAATTACCCTTTCAAAAACTTTATAATTTCTATTTTTTTACACTAAATAATACAATAAATGATAAAATAAAAAAAAAGTTTAAACATTAAAAGAGTTAAAATCTAACCATATTTGTGGGATTGTTGACATAATCCTCCACTTTCTTCAAAAACTAGCCAAAATCGCGAAAAAAGCCCACATATAGAGAGTTTTTGTGTAGAGAATGGTGAAAATAGAGAAAAAAACGTTTATATAGTGAAATCTAGGGGAAATCACAGATGGAATGGTGATTTTGCAGATGGACCATTCCATCTGCGAATGTACAAGCAGTTAAAGCACAGCTGTGTTTTAGCTGCTTGTACATTCGCAGATGGAATGGTAATTTCGCAGATGGGGCATTTCCATCTGCAAAATTGAGAGCTATTTTTGTAATTTCGATTTTTTTGGCTATTTTTGTAATGTAATTAGTGTAAATGGCTATTTTTGTCATTTTCTCTTCTTTTCGTTCATTCTCAAATCTCTTTACACTCCCATTTCTTTTGGTAATTTCAAATTGTAACCATCATTTCCCATTGTAAAAATTATAAAGAAGAATACGATTAACTTTATGGTTTCTCACAAGAGTTTCAGTCCAATATTCATGTGCTTTGTTAAAGATTTTATATATCTAGGCATCATATAGTTCTTAACAAGTTGTATCCCAAAACTACATTCACATCAATCGATTTTCTTAAACTCACATGGTTCCTCCTTGATCAATTTCTTCCCTAAACATAATCAACTAGTGCTTATACCCGTCTGGTGGCCAAGTTGACAGATGATAAAAAAAAATGATTGATTATTTGATTCTGCATTCATTTATAGCATCAAACATAGATAAGTATTATGCTAAAAGATAATTAAGTTTCTATATTGGATAAAAAGATAAGTATGTTGTTATTATCGGTGAAAAGGATAAGTACATCGCTATTATTGGTTAAAAAGATAAGTGTGATGCTATTAACAGTTAAAAAATAAGTATGATGCTAGTATTGGTCAAAAAGACAAGTTCATTGCTACTAATGGTTTAAAAAAAATAAGTATGTTGCTATAAATAATTAAAATTCATCCATTTAAAGACCAAAAAATCATTGCACCCTTTACAACAAAAATTATGGGAACCCAATTTCAATCCAAAAGGATATTAAATGTGAAACAATATTAACATGAATTCATAGAAATAAACATAATACAAGGAAGAAGATGAAATGTACTAAAGCCAACCCAAGATACAAAGTAGGAAATATATAAAGGGTATCAATGGTATCAATGGTATGCATGTAGGTTTGGATTTTTGAGTCCTCTCCTTCATTAAAAATCGAATTCCTTATTATTGCATGTAAACTTATGATTTCAAAACTATTCAAAAGCCTACTTTACTACATAAGCCTGAACCAACCACATGTTCATCCTTACTTTTAAGTTTTAATTTTTGTAGAAGAAAACTCAAAATCACAATCTAATTAATAGGTTTTAAAGAAAATAAGGATAAAAGAGGAAAGATGCAGGAAATTCTAATGTGATTACCACCGATAAGTAGCATAAGAAAAACAAAAAAAGATATAAGAAAAGGTATCTGGTGATTTAATATCATCGCTAAACAAATAAATCTCAAAACAATCGCCATTATATCAATAAATAGGTACAGAAAAAGCATAATCTATATAGAAAATTCATATGCACCAAATTTTCATAAAAAGAAGTCTATTTTGAAACCTCTTCCTCCGGGTTAATTATACCATTCACCTATACCCACAATGAAAATGTACAAAACCCATAATCACTCACATATGAATATATGATTGAATGATAATATAATAAACACAGGAAATACAATCCAAACATTAAAAACCAATAATTCCACGTAAGCATAAAAGGATGAATCAACTAAAAAACAACTTTGGATTAGAATAAGAATTAAAGTTAACGTTTTAAAATATGATCACACTAAAAATGCCAAAATTAAAATTAAAAAAAAATGTAATTAAGAAGAACAACAAATTATTGATTTATTTTGGTCTTAAATAACCAAATCAAGGCTCTGATATGGGTGATCATGGTGCGGTTTGGTGCGGTTTTTGACCAAAACCGAACCGAAAACCTCAACTTCGGTTTTTTGAAATTTAGAAACCGCACCGTTCGGTTTTATGTGGTTCGGTTTTTGTGGTTTTTTATTGCGGTTCGGTTTTTTTGCGGTTTTTTGTTAGTTTTTTTTATTATTTTTTTATTTTTTATTTTTTTTTGTTTTGTGTTTTTACTAAAACTCAGTTAACTCAACGAGTTACTTTGACTCAGATGAGGAGTGCTAATCATTTATTGGAGATAAATCGATACCACCACCTCTTGGTTTGAAATCAAATAACATAACCATTCATCCAACATGTTTCTAATGTTTGAATATAATACGAATTTAATATATTATTTGTTTCACAAGTACATACAATAATATCAGTTAATGTATTCATAAAAATGATACTATATCACTAGTACTCTTCATATTTAAATGTTAAAAAATGCCATAAACATTATTTGTTATTGTAAATACTACTGAATGTATGCTTAAAAATATACAATCATCCTCTGATAGATAAGATAGATATTTATATTTATAGAAATTTTAGTTGTCATAAGTTCTTGGTTCTTACCAATATCAACATTTAATATATATATATATATATATATATATATATATATATATATATATATATATATATATATATATATGCGGTGCGGTGCGGTTCGGTTTTTTATGGTTTTTGTAAGACTAAAAACCGCACCGCACCTAGTATTTTCGGTTTTTGTAGAACTAAAAACCGCACCATCGGTTTTGATTTCGGTTTCGATTTATGCGGTTTTTTCGGTTTGCGGTTCGGTTTTTGCTTACCCCTAGGCTTTGATTTGATTCGCTAATAATCACTGTTAATAGCATTTAATTTTGGTCAAACGAAGCAACAATAAGAATAAGTTGATCATGAAGGTTGAAGTAATTGATCTAAGGCTAAGATGTATGATATTCATGAAGCAACTACTCAAATCGATAATGAACACAGTTCGAGCTTAAGCAATATTGTAAGTCGCTAAAATGTACGTGTGGAACATTGGGCACCGAAATTGTTGTTAATGTTAAGGACTACACGATCCAGTACATACAACCCTCTTAATATCAAAAGAGATTCCTTGATGATTTAGTACCCTTTTTCACATGCTTGATCCCTAGATAGAAATAAAATTTCGAGAAATTAAATATACTTCTATAATTTTCCTTCCAATTTAATGTATTTAAATATTATTAATTTCATTAAATGTAACACATGTCACGGTTCATCATGAATATGAGAATTGATAGGAAGAAAATGTAAAATGATATTTAATTTCTCTAAAATTTCAATGGATCTCTCTCTTAAATATGTTGCTTTTTGATTTTGTATTTAACTACAACCATATATTAGTAGTAATTACTCTGATTTTTTCAAGCCAATTTACATGTTATTTTGATTTGGATTCAATCAATTTGTTTAGGAGTTTCATTTTTAGTTTACACAAAGCTAAGCAACTGTTTGATATGGGGTTCCATATATTCTCAATGAATTATACGAATTCACTTTTTTAGGTTGAATATAAGTTGTATTTAGGTCTTTTTTACAAGGAAACAATAACCATATTTAACTTTAGTGTTTAAAATTGATAGATAAAGTATTATTCAAAATTTTGATTAAAAGATAAGTTCTTTTTTTCAGAAGTATATTAAGAGAATATAATACAAATCCTCATTTTTCTCCTTGCTGTGAGCACTTTTCTATTAATTAATATTCTTTGGCACCATTTTATTTTTTGTCTTTTGTTTAGCTGCCTTCTCCAATCTCCAATGTCATTTATTGATCCATATATCAAGAACCCTAACGTGTATTTGGTTTGGAAACATGTATATTTGCTGCTTCTATTTGACTTTCATTAATATATATATATATATATATATATATATATATATATATATATATATATATATATATATATGAATGAGTTCTATGGAAAACAAATAACTAGGACAACATCTATCGGAACCAATAATCAAATGACACGTGTCCATTTCTTTCTTCACAAGTAATGTATTGTGGAAGTTATTGTGGAAGTGATATGTTGTCATGTTTTCATTGGTTCAAATATGTGTTGCTCTAATCATTCATTTTCCATATAACTCTTCCCTATATATATATATATATATATATATATATATATATATATATATATATATATATATATATATATATATATATATATATATATATATATATATATATATATAAATATTATCTATTTGTAATAATATTTGTTTAGAATTTTGTACAGAAAATAGCATGGTAATGACAAGAGGTAAATGTGTTTTTTCTATCATAAATTGGATTTGATACAATTATATGCTTTTAGTTCTTAATTATTACGTTGATTATTGTTTTCATTTTTATTGGAGATTAGCTAATTCATATGATCTTATTGGACCAAAATGCATTTGTTCAAAGCATAGGAAGCAACTCAAAACTTTAAGGTGGATTGGAGTTCGATTGAAGACGCTTACAGCCTTACATAAGCATGGAGAGCTTTCCTTTATTTGTTATCATAGTTGTGACATGTAAGAAAATCATTAATTTAAAAAGACAAGTAATAAAATTTACTTGTTTTATTAAAGTCGTAAACAAAAAACATTCTTATTATAACCATGTTTGATCATAGCTGTTCGCCTTGTTGTCATGTCAATGGTAGTGGAGATTTTAGATCAACGACATGAGGTTTTGAAACTTCCCTTTCTTACCCCCTTAGGCTTTTGCTTACTTTTCTTCTTATTCTCACTAGATTTGAACTTTTTTTAATTCAAAAGGTGAATATACACGAGTCAAAGACCTTAATCGGAGGAAGGTTGGCACATTTATTGATAAACATGGAAACCACATTGAAATGACTACATGTTTTATTTGGCTTCTACAATAATATTTATTGTCTTTTGAAAGGGGTAAAATACTTTGTTTCACTCTTATGATTAACGTTTGTACATTCTGAAAATAAATTGATAAGTTTTATGATTTTGTATGTAACTTTTTTTTTGAACGGCTGCATAAAATTAAAAACTAGCAAAAGCTAGAGAATTACAAAGAGGAAATTGTTAATTTAGGATTTTGCAACCAACCTATCCAACTAACAAAAAATTTTGGTTTCCTATCAGTAATCCAAAAAAAAACCTAACAAACAATTGAGAAACTATAAAATCTCGCCTTCAAATGCTTTTAATGACTAAATAGTTGTTTATTCCAAAAAGACCAAATAGTCCACATAAGAGTAGCCCCATAGAATCCACACACAATCTAATAGGTTTCTTAGAACGATAAAATCAGCTAACCAACATGTCCAATCCCTAACATTACAATAGAACAGAAGATCCAACTCCCACCAAGTAGGCAAACAATTCCATAAATCAATCGGCATCTCACACATGAAGAAAATATGATTAATAATCTCCATATCATTATTAAAAATCAGACAAAACAAAGACTCAATATCAATATCTCTTCTATCCAAATTGACTCGGGTAGGAAGCTTATTCAACCCAAGTTTCCACAAAAAAATATTGACTTTAATAGAAACCACGCCATACCATCTAGTCGAACTAATATACATTAATATCCACGACCAAAATATTAGCATCAATGAAAGACCATATAGAAGCAACCATGAAACCATCAATCCATCATTAACATTCAAAGACCACATCCATCCATCCCTATAACCTGATAAAGACACCATACTAATGTATCTACGCAAAGCCTAATACTGCACAATCTCCTTCTCACCCCTTAGGATAAATGGTAAATTTGCATAAGTTTTGGGAAGATAAATAAAAATGGTTAATATTACATTTTAAGTTTTAACAAGTTGACCATTTTGACAAATTTCTAAGTGAAAATGGTTATAAAATGACCATTTTATAACATGTTAAAATATATGATATAACACAAATTGTGACTATATACTTAAATATATCACTGTTACTTATACTACTTCTTCATTTTGCAAAGGTTTGGTTTCACCCCCGCTATTATTAACACGGTAAGAGTTTCTTCATTTTGTGTTTGTTTGTTCAGATATAGAGTTTTAAGTTACAGGTCGATGTACAAAACATTCTTGAGTGATCACATAGATTGTTTTAATAGGTAAATAAATAAAAATCTTATTTCGTATCTTCGATTGTCTATTGTCTACATAGAGCCTAAAAGTAGTTCAAAGGTAACTTTATGAAACGGATAGAGGGCATCGGCTATAAGGGGCATATGGTTTCTAGCTAAGGGCAGGTAACAGTTCACATATAGTTTAGTAAATAACGTAATTATATATTAAGTGTAGTGGTGAATTGTAAGTTGTGTGTTATGTGTTGTATGTATGTGTATGATATATGTGTTGGAAATATGGTTTAGTGGCACTTGGAAATGTGAGAATCATGACAATCACTTTCTAATCGAAGTATTTGGATGGTACTCCCAAATCCTTAATTGGATAAGACTCAGATTATATCAGAGAGAAAGAAAGAGAATGAGAGGATATGATTTCGTGAGTACGAGACCAAAACTGAATTTAGATCTTTGTCTGAAAACTGTCATATGACAGTTGACAGTTTAAAACTGTCACAAAACCACCAAAACGGTCATAAAACGGGTCAACTGAATAAAAGTCAAAATTGGGTCAATTATTTAAAAAAACGGATTTCTAATGCATTTTCTATATAACTCGATCCCAGCCAGGGGCTCTGCCCCTTAGACCCCGCCAGGGGCTGCCGCCCCTTGGACCCCACTCCCAGGGGCGCTACCCCCGGACCCCCATTCATTCAAGGACTTAGCCCTTAAATGACAGTGTATTTTGATATTTGATCAAACTTAAACAAGTGTGTACTCCACACATTCCTTACTATGTACGCTTATGTGTGTGTTTATGTTTTACTGTGTGTAAGTGTGTAACAGAATTTGTTATCAAATGTAATTAAGCTGTGAAAATGTTTTGACATTAACCGAGAAATATAAATATATTGCTCTTTTGATTTTTGGAAATGTACTCAATTATAAAATATTTTAAAGTATATTAATAGGAAGAGATAGAAATGGAATGTTATTATAAACAATGAAAAATATGTTTTTATTTCTTGCATTTAACACAATGTGACATCATTACTGTTTTTTATGCTACTTAATTTTATTATCTGTATAGCACACAAATTGTAATATATATATATATATATATATATATATATATATATATATATATATATATATATATATATATATATATATATGTTTGAAAAGTAATCAATGGTTGATAAATAATCATTAATAACATAAAAATAGTTGATATTATATAGTTGCAAAAATAATAATAAGCTATAGAAGATAATAAATTACAAACAAGTTTCCAATAAAAAGGCTTGAACAAGTTAAGCCATTTGAGCAAAAGAAAAGAAAAACATATAAGTTGGTGATTGATCTTTGTAATTTGTATTTTTGTAATTATGTATATATATCCGGCCTATCCGTAAGTAGAAAATTGGGGCACTTCGTTTTACTTATGATGAAAATTATATCTTTTCAGGTAAAACATATTTTTCTCATATTTAAAATAAAAAATTTAAGAAAAATTGCAATAAAAGTTATAATGATTATTTACGATACAATAATACCTGATGCCAGCCAAATCAAGGTCCCATGAATCACATGTTATGTTGATGGCTTCCTACCCCGTCTTTCAAATCTACCAATCTATTTTAAAAACGATTTTATATTTGGATTTTCTAACAATTATTGCTGTTATTTTCTAAAAAAGATTATTAGTATTATTATTAAATTTCACAGCTGTTATTGTATTTAAGACTAAATTGACTAATTAAAACTAATGTGACAAAAGAAATCATTAATAATTTTAACTTTTAATTTGATCCATCTGATATCTACAGTATGTAGGAAATTTTTGGGACCTAACATGGAAAATAACTTTCTTTTTTAATATTATCTTCCTTTCACAATATTTTTGTCAATTATTATAAGTAGGCCATGATTGTTTTAACAAATAAGCATAATTATTGTAAATAGGTAATGTGTATCTTTCCAAATGTATAAAAAGAATTCACTGAAATGACCACTTTTATTTATTATATTTAACATATTATCATATTTTTTTTAGAAATAAAATGACCATACTGTTCAAATTTTGTTTAAGTATCGAAGTAAATTATTAGTTGCGAAATTACATTTTCTGACAAAATCATAAGTTTCGAAACAATTTTTTTTTTTTTTGACAAAAATTGTTTCAAAAAATTATTTAGAGTCCAAAGTTAATGATTATGGTTGAGTCTTCTTTTTGAACAGTGGTATAAAATTAAAATCTAGCAAAAGCTAGAGAGTTACAAAATGGAAATTGTTAATTTAGGCTTTTACAACCATACTATCCAACTAACACAAAGATTTGGTTTCCTACCAATAATCCAACAAAAACGATTGAAAAATTATAAAATCTCATAAGACCGTTTTCAAAGGCTTCTTATGATTAAACAACTGTTTATTCCGAAAAGACCAAATAGCCCATATAAAAGTAGCTCCTAGAGCATCCATGTAACATCCGGTTTTGAGGTATGTTTTATTTTTAATTTAAAATTTGACTTTGGGAGTCGTCACGGCATGGGGAGGATAGCCACGACCTGGCGATGCATATTGTGGTCGCGGATCTCTTTTGGGTCGCCACGACGTTGCTGCCACTGACGTTTCAAACGCTAATTTTTCTGGGTATTGCAGCCTATTTAAAGGAATGAGGATGTTAGGGTTTGCTCACCCTCAGCCTCCACCACCATTTTTCACTCAGAAGAAACCCTAATTTATTTTCCTCTATTGTTGAAGCTTTCTTGAGTGCTATTGAGAGATTTTGAAGGAAGAAGCAAGGAGTAAGCCAAAGATCAGCAAGAAAGTTCATATCTCCCTTCCTAACTTGATTTTGGACCCTTGTACGTGTTCAAGGCTCCACCTTTTGATAATAAGTTGCTAGATCTTGGATTTTGTCCTATTTTCTTTATACTCTTATTAGTTGGGATGGTGATATTTCATAAATGTTGCAACTTTATGAATGTCTAGATCATCTGGAGTAGTTCATGGTTTGGATCTCAAGTTTGGTTGGTTGTTTGAGCCATGCAGAAGTTTTTGGCCATAAACCCCATTTTGACCAAAGTTGAACCCAATACATGCATTGAACATGCATGTCTAAAAAGCATTAATCTTTAAGTTGGTTTTAGTGTTATAAGCTCTTCTGGAGCAAATGGGCTTGAGACATAAGGGATTCAGTGCTTCTTGGTTAAGCTCATGTCCTGGTTGTGCTTTATGGACCTAAGACTTGAGATCTAGACCTCTTGGTGAGTCTCAAGGGATAAATTTACAAACTTTATCCATTTAGACAATAATAATGATCAGATATAGACTTTGGAACCTCTGGGATTGGAGGATTCAGCTTAACCCATTAAGACACTTTGAACCACCCAATGCTCATGGCGTGACCATGGCTGCCACGACGTGGCGACTGGGGAAAACACGTTTGTTTTGTCGTTTGAGGTCGCGAGTCAACTTTGACCGTTGACTTTGACTTTTGTCTTACGTTGTCTTTTGGTCAAACCCCTAGTTTTGGAAGGAAAGCTAAGGGTGCACTTTGTACGTCTGTATAGGTGGTTTATAGCATATGTATTCGTAACAGTAGGAGCAATAGCGGTTGATCATCATTTGTTAGGTGAATCTCTTCACTATGCTCGTGGGTTGAAGGCACCAATGCCGACCCACTGGATTACGTTTGTAGGATGATAGTTGTCTTTGTGACACTTATTAATATGCATGTATGTGCTTGTTGTCTTTGTGATTCTTGTTGATATGATTGTATGCTTAGTTGTAGGGGTGAAATAGACCTAGTACCGGTTGAAAGATACCGAATGGGATGAAATAGACCTAGTACCGGTTGAAAGATATTGAAGGGGGGTGAAATAGACCCAATTTAGTGTTTATTTGTTATGTATGTTTGGTGTGTGATATTTTGGGGAAACTCACCAAGTTTTGTGCTTACAGTTTAATGTTTATGTTTTCACGTATTTCTGGCTCGAAAGGGAAGGGCCCGACACGATCACACCATATCTACTAGCATTCCGCATTTTATGACATGATTTGTACTCCGATAACTATTTTATATATTATCACATTCTGATGGATTTTAGAATAAATAAATGATGTTTCTGTTAGTTTAAAAATAAAATTTTTACATAGTACTTTTTGGGACGTTACAATCCACACACGGTCTAATAGGCTTCTTAAAATGATAATCAGCCAACCAACACGTCCAATCCCCCAAATTACAAAAGAAAGGAAGATCTAACTCCCACCAAGTAGCGAAACAATTCCATAAATCAAGCGCCATTTCACACGTGAAGAAAAGATGATTAATAGTCTCCATATCATTACTACAAATCGAACAAAGAAAAGACCCAATATCAATACCTCTTCTATCCACATTGACTCGGGTAAGGAGCTTATTCAACCCATGTTTCCACAAAAAAAATGACTTTAATGGGAACCACACCATTCCGTCTAGTCGAATTAACATCCACAATCAAAGTATTAGCATCAATGAAAGACCGCATAGAAGCAACTGTGAATCCATCATTACCATTCAAATACCACATCCACCGATCCCTATGATCAGTCAAAGTCACCATACCAATGTATCTACGCAAATCCGAATACTGCACGATCTCCTCCCCACCCCTTTGGTCTTCTTCTCAAAACCGAAAACCAATCAAGAATATGAATACGATCATATACATTACAATTTTTTCCTTCACCCAATGCATAGACACGGGGGATTTGCTGTCACAACTGGCATTTTTGCTAGAAAATCCTATTCTCATGAAATCATCATCTATTGTAAAGCTTGTACTCTAAGTGAATATCATACCCTATGTTCAATCAACGTCATCCATTTGAAGCTGAACTCTTGAATGAAGGTCAAAACCTAATACAATACATCTCATATGTTCAACTATGGGTTGAAAACCCTAGAAATCCCGATTCAAGTTCATTATGGACTAGGATCCTCTTATTGAGCCTAATGGGCCAATAAGTATCCAAACCGACTATTTCGGGCCTAGGACCCTTAAATGGACTCTAAATGGACCTACATTCACAAAACTCAACATTTTGTTCCATTGGACTTAGAATGATTCATTCTAACCCTAATGGGCCTTATTGGGCCATAACTAATCCAATTAACCCTAGTAAGCCGTAAATTCATTCTTTTATACCATTTTGGGCTGTGAATTACCCACAAGGGCCCAATGGGCCGAAAACCATTATTGGGCTCTAGAAATTTGAATTAAACCTAGAATGGACCCAAACTACCCATTCTTATCCCTTTTGGCCCAAAATCTCGGCCCAATATATATATATATATATATATATATTTAAAAAAAAAAGAATAAGATTAATGGGATAATGCATAGATTAAACACTTGACAACATATAATTGTATCACATACATCCATGAAGATTATTACCCTCCATGCAATAATTTTCCTCTTCTCTTCATAACACTCTTGGCCTATCTCTCACTCTCCACCCTCTCCCTTATTTCCAATTCAATCCATATTCTCTCAACTTTTCTCCATCCTTCATCTCCCAAAGAAATCGTGGATTAAGAGAGATCTTCAAAGAATCACTTCAAGTTTCATATTTGTGGTAAGATCTTACAAACCCAAGTGATATACTTCATCTTTAAACTTATTCACTCCTCTTACACTCATGTTTACGTGAATCATGCTCTTAGAACACCTTAGAGCCCGAAAATCATCTCAAAAACACATCTAGGGCCGAGATCTCTTCATTTCTTCATCAAAAACCGAAATCTTCAAACAAGGTGAGTTCATACCCCCTTGTTTTTGGTTTTTACTTGTTTTTGGGAGAGAATACAAGTTGATTTGTATAGATCTATGTGTATATGCATGACTATGTGTGTTTTCCATGAATTATTTGGTGATTATGTGTTGATTACTTCATTAATCTAAAAAGATGTTAAGAACTTGAAGTTTATCACTTGGATCTTCATAAGAACCTTGAGAAAAGTATGTTTTATTACATATATTACATATAAACTTGTATATCTGGGAATTATACACTTAAAATAGCAAAAATGAGTGTTGTGCTCAAAGATCTATAACTTATACTCAAAATCAGTTTTTGACAGGAAAGTTTTAGCCCAATCTCGAACTGTTTTGACCCTCTTAATGGAAATATATTTTCAAGACTGTTTTAGATGGATAAAGTTCAGATTTATACCTTTAAAATGACTGCTCTCATGCTTTCATACGATTTTCTACAATTTTTTGCGAATTTTACAAAACTGCCTATCATATTTGAAATAATTTCGGACCAACCTGTGAAGGTGAGAAATTTCACACTTGTTAAAAGCCATAAAAAATTTTGAGCAAAATTTTGAACAAATTAGACAAAATTTCCAAACTTCCAGAATTTACGGATCCAAATTTCGACTTACGATGATTTTTCTACGAATTTTCCAACAACTAGGTCAGAAAAGCCCAAAACCGGAAAAATGTGTGTTTTCACAAAAATCAAGCCAAAAATGATATTTTTGACAAAAATGGGTTTAAAATGTTATTTTTACCACAAACTAGTCATCAACACAAGTTTTTAACAAAATAGAGACTAAAGTGTTATTCTTACAAAAATTGGGCCTTAATTGTAAATTTTTGGCTTATTGGGCCAAGAACGTCATTTTTACAAAACGTGGGCTTTTATCCGATTTTAGTGAATACTTGAACCAAAACCAACGATTAACTAACAATCGAATTCATTTGATCATTTTCTAAGTTATTGGGCCTTAGTGGCCCATTTTTATGTGTGATAGGTCCTGTATAGTATTTATATGTTTATTGGGCCTCATTGACCCATGAACATGTGCGACGGACCTTGGATATTTATTTGGGCCTGTAAATACCTTACATGTGAAATGGGCCTTAGTTGTCATTTCATATATATATATATATATATATATATATATATATATATATATATATATATATATATATATATATATATATATATATATTCGGGCTCATGTTATATAATTTCATTCCAATTTGGGCCTTTAATGATTTACATGTTTAGTGATGCCTTAGTGGTTCACTTACATGGTTCATTGGGTCTGGAATGAGAATATACCTTTCTTCGCGTAAATTCGATTAAGGATCTAGTGAGTTTTTTCGGTTGGCACTTATTAAGTGTATGATTGTAGCCTGTAGTTATAACCAGAGTCTCTTGGAGGGAGAGCGTGGATTTGTGTATAGATCTATACAGGGATGACACCCCACACTTGAGTTGTTCGCTACAGTTAGACTAACTCAGTCTAGGGTGACGAAAACCTTATAATCAAAACTCAAAACCGGCGTCCAACAACGCCAAGACAGGCGAAATTGTCATTAGTTAGTATGGTTATGACGACTTACTTAGAGGAATTAACGTTATGAAGTTTACGGAAGACCCTTCTCTTTTCTTTTGGCTTACTCAGAAACATTCTCGTACTGGTACTCAACCTCGGGGGTTGGTATGGCAGCTTTCTCTTTTACAGACAACATCGGGTTGTCTGGGAACATTCTCTTTACATGCTCATTACATTCCCTCTACATTTTTTTACCCTTTTTAGTCAAATAAACAAAAACATACATGCATTAATACAAGATCTGACACAAACATACTAAACAGTTTGCAGAAAATATCGGATTTTCTGGTGGTTTCAAAATTATACAAATCGTTTTCACAAACATGCTTATGAAATCACCAACATTTTATGTTGACCGTTTTCAAAAATACTTGTATTCTCAGGAAACCGTTAAAGCAGGATGAACGAAACAAACTAATGGATACTGTGTTATATTTTGTTTCATCATAATCTTACTATTTTGGCATGTAATATTCAAATACAATACTCGATGTAAACAATGAATGTTGTTATATTACATGTGTGATGATGATGATATTATGTTTCATTTATATTCACTGTAATGATATTTCAAGATGAAGTCACGCACAAGCCCCCGGACGTTTCCGCCGTCTGGTTCGGGGGGGGGGGGGGTGTGACAATTGCTCTTTGATCGAGTTCTCTCCACATGAAGTATCATCCTAAAAATAAGTGTGCATCTCATCCCCCAACCTACGAGTACAAGCTAACAACATATTCATACCTTTTTGCTTTAAATGCTTAACTGAATTGAGAAAGCAATCCAAGGACTACAACTAGAATTCTGTAAACGATCAGCACCAACACACCCATCTAAACCATAAATCATTTGAAATACTTTCACCCACAAATCATCTGGTTTTGATCGAAAACGCCAAACCCATCTGAACAACAAATATCTATTTAATGCAAAACCACTACCAATCCCATACCACCCAAACTCTTACTTGCCAAACAGTTGTTCCATTTAATCCAAGTATCTTATGCTCCTCTATATCACCTCCTATAAAAAAAACTTGTTACGTAACGATTCCAAATGTTTGTGCACAACAACTAAGATTTTATAGAGAGACATATACGATTGGAGGCAGATTTCCAAGCACCGCTTTAATCAATGAAAGTCGGCTACCAACAGACAAAGTACGAGCTTTCCAATTAGAGAGTTTATAAATAAACTTATCTACAACTCCTTTCCAATTTTCACACAGACCCATATTACTCCCAACTGGAACACTAAGATAAGAAAACGTCAAAGGAGAAACTATACAGCCCAAAAGTGCAACCATCTCATTAACTACCACCTCAAACACTCCCACACCAAAAATATTACTTTTATGGACATTAATTTTAAGGCCCGAGACTAAGAAAAAACATCTTAGAAGACACACCAAATTACTACCATTTCTTTAAGACCTATCACCCAAGAAAGTAACATCATCAACGTACAAAAGACGAGACAACACCACACTATAATGCCCCAGCACTGCTCATTCGAACAAAACAATATGCTCAGCCTTATAGATAACATCATGAAGACCCTCCATAGTTAGGATAAATAAATAAAAAGAAGTGACAACGGGTCACCCTGTCTAAGACCCCAACATATCTCAAACTCATCCGTAGGGGAACCATTAACAATAATAGAAACCATAGCCCAATTTATCCATAACCAAAATCCAGAAAGTCCCATCGTAAGGAATCATAAGCTTTCTCAAAATCAACTTTGAAGACAATAAGACTTTATTTATGCTTACGATACCATTCCATAACTTCATTCAAAATAAATAGACCATCAAGAATATTCCTTCCAATAATAAAAGCAGACTGCTCCCGACTAACACAACTCCCAATTTGTTTTTATACTTTTCAAAATGGTTTGAATAAAAGATCCATATATATGGCCATATATCTATATTTTGATATAATATTGTAAGTTGTTTTACAAAACTAGGCAAGTTTCGAAGTATGGGAATATTTGTCGCTATTTCATATGTTGTTTGCCTCTATCCTATATCCTAGTGATCAAAGGGGTGCTCCAGCCGATAAAGCCAAGAAGCAACCTTAAGCAGTATATGAGAAATGATGAACTACAGGATAATTGTGATTATAATCACCTAAGTTGTCATCAAACCAAGAAGACTTGATTTGAAATAGCTGTTAAATCATGGAAAAGACAAGGAAATATCTTAATATGAATGATTAAGCAATGATAAGCTTCATGCCAAGCCAACATTCAAACCATTTACCCGATTGTAATGATTAAGCGCGAATAGGAATGTTGATTCGAATTACTTGTGCAGTAAATGGCGGACCTAGAATATAAGATCCCCAATATATAAAATTCCCTAAATCCATTATTATAAAGATTCGGAAAAAGATGTATACTTATTGGTTTAATGGAAACTAGGATAAAAGTATTTTTGAGATTAATCTTTCACATGAGCTGTCATCATCTAATAAAGTAAATATTTATCTTTGAACAAAGTGTAAGAGGTTCATGGCATATGTAAGATTCGAGCGTATGAGAGGGATGTTTCCCTCACTTTTAATAGGTCATATTATTCTTTTCCCCACTTCTCTTTCCCTCACCTAAAACCCAAAGAATGAGTGGGAAGAGCTTCATTCATTATTTTTTTAAAAAAAATAAAATTAATTGATTTTTATGATTTATAATTTTTAGATTAAAAATAACCAAAAATTTTAATTAAAAAGAAAATGCATTTCATTAATTAAAATAATAATTACAATAAACCTAAAATTTAAAAAACAAGAAAATTAAAAAAAAAAACACAAACTAAAAATCAAACAAACCAACAACGACTTACATAAAAGATTTTTCCGAGTCATCAAACTCATCAACAAGTTAACATTATTGTTGGGTTTGGGTTTGAGTTTGAGTTTGAGTTTGGGGTTGATGTTGATTCGACGATTGTTGATCTGAAAACATAACAAAGTTTGCAAATATTTGCAGTGTAACATTTAAAACTTGGAGCAGGTAATATTGTCCAACATTTTGGTATTGAAATTGTAGTGGGGATTGAATGGAAGCATCGAGTTGGGGGCGATAAACTCCTTATGGTGATGAATTGATAACAAAAATGTTTCAAGTAGGGATGTTTAAACTCAAACCATACTTTTTTTTCCTTCAATCGGAAGTTGAGATTTGATTGTCGGGATTTTTTTTTTTTTGAGAACAAAATAAAGAGAATAGAGAGTTTGTTTGAATGTTGATTGAAGATAAATAGTTGAGTATTTATAGGTGTTTAAAAAGGTAAAAAAACAAAAAAAAAATTGGGTTTAAATGCATATATCCGTTGGTAAAAAAATTATTTATTTATTATTTTTACCGTTAATCAACGGCTATTTCACAAAAAAAAAAGGAAAAAAAAAACTCTGGCCAATGATAGAGGGAGAGAGAACACGGGGTATCTTCCCCTCCCCCTTTCCCGCACATCCGCCTCCTTCAGCGACAGTGTGGTGTTCCGTCATGCGGGAAGGCTTCTGCTCCTTCTTCCCGCTATGATACCGTCCGGCCAAAAGGAAACTTATATCATGTACATATTCACCTTCGTTGAGAGTAATGAAAAACTAAATCTTAAAGAGTTTTAATGTCTCTTTCTCACATTTACACTTGCATGATAGTCCCACAACTTAGACCATATGAAATTCTTACCTAAGCTAAAAAATTCTTGATATTAATGGTTTTTAGTAACCTTTTGAACCCTAATGCCAAATGTTTAAAATTTTAGATTCAAATCAAAGAAAAGGGGTTAAGTGGAATGTTACATACCTCGTATTATAATCTTGAAAGGTCATCAACATCCTCAAGTTTGCAAAACACCTGCATTAAACACTTTCATATTAATTTTTAAATTAGCAAAACACCTACATTAATTCATTTCATATTAATTTTAAATTAATCATAGTTAATATAATTATAAAATCCTTTAACCCCTAATGTTAGGTTTTACACCAACAAAAGAACTAAATAACGAGTTGAAAAACAAAGTTTTGAACATCATCTTAGTTACGAACATGTTCTCAAGCTTAAAACATGTTTTTAAACTTCAAAATTCATCGGTATCTAAATGTAACATGTTTTAATTATTATATAGTTTTCATATACTAAAACAACTAAGAAAAAACATAAGAAAAAAAGTTTTGTAACTCTTCTACAAATTTCAAAACTCATTTTGTCAAAGGCGACCTTGAAATATTCGGTTGTGGAAAGCATTCACTCAACAAATGTAGGTCCATTCAATAAAATCGACAATTGACCTAATTTCAAAATATGGTTGTCATTTCTATATCTCCATGAAAAACTATCAAATTGTTAAAAGAGTTTATGCAAGATATTTGTTAACTATTTATACAAAATTGTTCAATCCTCCAATAGATATTTTGATGCAACACTTGATATAAAACTACAAGTTACGAATAAAAAAAAGTACTAATAACAATTAACAATTAAAAAATAAAGAATTGTCTTCTAACTAAAGTTCAACAGTTAAATTTGGAGGGTAAATCCTGTTCTGCCTACAATGTTCTTAGCTGGCACCTAATGCAGCTGAGCCGCCTATAAATTCCCCATTTTTCACAATCCAAGTGTCACAATTCAAATCAATTGGAGAGGCGTCTTAATAAACGCCCTTCAAATTTCTCTCTTCTGACTTTCAAAATCCCTAAATCCCCGATTTCGATCTCTTTCTGTTTCAATTTTTTGCGAAAATGAGGGAGTGCATCTCAGTTCACATCGGACAGGCTGGTATTCAGGTCGGA
Source organism: Lactuca serriola (assembly GCF_051521515.1). Lineage (NCBI taxonomy): Eukaryota > Viridiplantae > Streptophyta > Magnoliopsida > Asterales > Asteraceae > Lactuca > Lactuca serriola. The sequence continues at coordinate 129,297,911 of NC_136410.1, forward strand.
AACTCCTGTTGGGAGCTTTACTGTCTCGAACATGGAATCAAGGTAATCATTTGCTTAATTTCTTATATTAATTTCCGTTTTACAATCTAGTTTGTTTGATCTAGAGTTCAGAAACGCGATTTGTGATGCATCTACTAGTTGATCGGATTTATTTTCTTCGTTAATCACTTTTGTTAGAACTTAGAATGCGTACTCTGATCTATTCGATGCTTTTTCATATACATGATTGCTTGTTCTTCCTCTGTTACTTGATCAACAACTTACGATTTCTATGAATCGCGTTTTATAATGCTGATATTAAATCAAGGATTGTTCTAAGATTCATGATGATCGCGTGATTAGTTCATGTTTTTCCATGAAACTCTTATTTTAGACTGAATTTCTCGTCTTATATGCGTTATTCTGATGATTTATTGCCTGAAATTATTTCGATTACTTCATGCTAATGCGATTGGTTGTAATTTGTAGTTGAAAATTTTCATTAAATTGCTATATTTTTTTCAGCCTGATGGCCAGATGCCAAGTGACAAAACTGTCGGAGGAGGTGACGATGCATTCAACACCTTTTTCAGTGAAACAGGCGCCGGAAAACATGTCCCCCGCGCCATTTTTGTAGATCTCGAACCCACCGTCATCGACGAAGTCAGGACCGGAACATACCGTCAACTTTTTCACCCGGAGCAACTCATCAGCGGCAAAGAAGACGCCGCAAACAACTTCGCCCGCGGCCACTACACCATCGGAAAAGAAATCGTAGACTTGTGTTTAGATCGCATCCGAAAACTCGCCGACAATTGCACCGGTCTTCAAGGCTTCCTGGTGTTCAACGCCGTCGGCGGCGGAACTGGCTCCGGTCTCGGCTCGCTTCTTCTCGAACGTCTCTCCGTTGACTATGGTAAAAAGTCAAAGCTTGGGTTCACGGTGTATCCGTCGCCACAAGTTTCCACCTCCGTCGTTGAGCCGTACAACAGCGTTCTCTCCACCCACTCTCTCCTCGAACACACCGACGTCGCCGTCCTCCTCGACAACGAAGCAATCTACGACATCTGCAGAAAATCTCTCGACATTGAACGCCCGACGTACACCAATCTCAACCGGTTAATTTCTCAGGTAATCTCCTCCTTAACCGCTTCTCTCCGATTCGACGGAGCTTTAAACGTCGACGTTACCGAATTCCAAACAAATCTCGTCCCATACCCTCGAATCCACTTCATGCTCTCCTCCTACGCTCCCGTCATCTCCGCCGAGAAAGCCTACCACGAACAATTATCTGTGGCGGAGATAACAAACACGGCGTTTGAGCCGTCGTCGATGATGGCGAAGTGCGACCCTCGCCATGGGAAATACATGGCGTGTTGTTTGATGTACAGAGGCGATGTTGTTCCGAAGGATGTGAATGCTGCGGTGGCGACGATTAAAACGAAGCGGACGATTCAGTTTGTGGACTGGTGTCCGACGGGGTTTAAGTGTGGGATAAACTACCAGCCGCCGACGGTGGTTCCGGGAGGGGATCTGGCGGAGGTGAAACGGGCGGTGTGTATGATTTCGAATTCGACGAGTGTGGCGGAGGTGTTTTCGAGGATTGATCATAAGTTTGATCTTATGTATTCGAAGAGGGCGTTTGTTCATTGGTATGTTGGTGAAGGGATGGAGGAAGGTGAGTTTTCGGAAGCGAGGGAGGATTTGGCGGCGTTGGAGAAGGATTATGAGGAGGTTGGGGCGGAGTCCGGCGACGGTGATGAGGATGAGGGTGAGTATTGATAATACATGATGATGATGATGATGATGATGATGATGATGTGTTGTTATGTATGTCTTTTGAGTTTATATTGTTTATGGATTTGGATTTGATTTGTGGAGATTGTTGGTGGGTTGGCTTTAATTTGTTGAATATAATTGTTTTTAAAAAATTTATTGGATTATTTCAAAAGGTATTATGTGATGATTTTATTTAGAAAAAATAGTGTTATATGAACTAACATTTTGTTGGAATTGTTAAGAGTTATCATTTCTTTTTGAACCATCAAAATTTTAATATTTTAATTTTATATTTATATCTATATCTGTATATATTTATAAAATAATTTTTTTTCTTTAACAACATTTATTTAAAACTTCCACTCTTTCAACTTCTTTTTAAATTAATATTTTAAATTCAATATTATTGTAATTTCAATATTAATTCTTTATTCTCAATATAGTATATTTAGTTTGTTAATCTAAATATAATGTTAAATTTAAAACATAATTTTTATAATATATTCAAAACATATTTTTTCTAAATAGTTAGAAAGTTTAAATGTATATAAATCAAAATGTCAAATTAACAAAAAAAATTCATTAAAAATTACGTCATAATTCCAAATTCACAGACAACCTATAGATATATTTTATTGAAATAATATCACATAAAATATGTCTATCTAAATTAAGTTTATTTTTATTTTCATAGATAGTGGCTATTGAGATAATTCGACTTTAAATAGAATAATATGGGATCTATTATTTGATAATCATAAATCAATTACAAAAGTAATTTCATACATTATATATGATAATGTTTATTATTTATTTAAAATGCTTAGAATGTTTATAATAAATTAGTGTTACTAACAAGAATATATTTAGTAAAGAATAGATTTATTTTAATAACATATATTTATCAATATTTTAATTATAACTGTACAACGCACATAATATCGCATAGTATTATTATATTATCATATCATATCATACTATTATAAAAAAATATTTTTTCTTTTATCATATCAATTTGAAACTTCAAACTCTTCATATTTCCATATAATTTACTTAATTTATTAACTTAAATATGTTGTTAATTAGAAACATTATTATAAATGAAAGACTTCTTGAATTATCAATATGATATACTAAATTTGATGACTTTAACATAGTGTTAAATACATAACTTAAAAATTAAAACCTAAACTAAAATATCAAATAAAGTTTTAAAAATTCAACGTATATTGTGTAAAGTAGTTAATAAGAAAATAATCTTAAATCTAAAAGTCGAATTAACTAAAATATATCCAAAATATTTTTTATAATAACTACAACTCAATTAAGTTTTTAATAACAATTAAAAATAACATAAAGTTGTAAATTAAGTTATATCACATTACAAATAGTGGTTGATAATTTAATAATTCAGGAAATATTTTTTCTTTTACCATATCATTTTGAAACTCCTAACTCTTCGTATTTCCATATAATATATTTAATTTATTAACTTAAATATGTTTTTAATTATAAACATTATCATAAATTGAAGACTTATTCGATTATCAATATGGTATACTAAATTTGTTGACTTCAATATAATGTTAAATGCATTACCTAAATTTATATAACAAACAAACTTAAAAATATAGTGTAAAGTTTAAAAACTAAAATAATAAAAATCCAACATATGTTTTTTAAAATAGTTGAAAGGAAATTACTAAATACGATAAATATAATAACTAAAATTCAATTAAGTTGTTTTTAAATTAATTTATAATAATAATAATAGTTAAAAATAACGGGAAATTATAATACATCATCAAAAAATTTAAAATTTAATAAACTATAACAATAATTAATTAAAATAGTGAGTACTCTAACTATTTTTTTTGGAAAGAGAACTTCCTTAACTAGGGTTCTATGCATGAATAATCCCTCGATTCAAATATAAGGTTATGCATCATGTCCTGAAGTAGTTCGATAATTTAAATATAGGTAAATAATTTATTCATCATATCTTCCACATGTCTTAATAAGTTACTACAACTAATTTAACAACAAAATTATTGTAATATTAAAAAAACATATATTTGTAAAGACTTTAACTATATAGGTGTTTCTGCGCAACGCACATGCACTCACCTAGTATACATCTGTATCTATATCATCAAATCATATCATATCATATCATATCATCATATAATATCATACTATACTATAAAGTAAACATTTTTCCTTTCACCACATCAATTTGAAACTCTCATGTATTTTTTCCTTTCACCACATTCATTTGAAACTTTCATGACTTTTCAATTTCTTTCTAATAATAATTATAGGTTGGTTAATAAGATTAAATAAATATCAAACCTAAAGTGTGATCATATATAAACAGAATTTCAATATTGAAAAATATCTTTACCTCTATTTATAAAGTTATGTTTTTTAACTTTTAACATATGATACTTAATTTATTAGTTTTAATATATTGTCGGATGTAAACCATTATCATGTTAAAGATACAATTTTGGAAAAATTAGTATAAAACACTTAAATTATTATTTTAAATATAACATTACATGGCCAACTTATGTATAAATTTTAGTTTAACTTAAACAACCCAAAAAATATTTTGTAAATAGTTAAACGTGATAAATTGTAGTGTCTTTCTAATAATGATTATAAGTTGGTTAATAAGGTTAAATAAATATCAAACCTAAAGTGTAATCATAAATAAACTAAATTTCAATCTTAAAATAATATATTTACTTCTACTTATAAAGTTATGTCTTTAACTTTTAACATATTATACTTAATTTATTAGATTTAATATGATGTATGTAAACCAATACCAATTTAAAGCTACAACTTTTGAACAGTTCGGACAAAATACTTAAGTTGTTAATCTAAATATAACATTACAGTGTCAACTAAAATATAAATTTCAGTTCCGCTTAAAAATCCCAATGAATATTTTTTGAATAGTTAAAAGTGAATAATTGTTGTGCTAAATGCAAAAACTAAATTATAATCTCAATTTAACTAAAATATTTCCTAAAGATATTTGTATAATCGTTAAAAATCTTCAAATAAGTAGCTTAAAATAACTTACAATAACAATAGTTAAAAATAACTTTTTATAAATGCTAATATTGTTACCTTTAAAATCTAGAAACAATCTTTGATGTTTTAAATAATTATAATGATATAAATTAAAACATTAAGCAAATAAACTTTTAAAAATTAATTAAGAATAACAACTATACATAACATTAAACTATATATTATATTTAATTTTATTCATGAGTAACTCGCGGGTAGAAATCATTCAAACGATTGAGATTATACAGTTATAATAGATGCATATATTATCATATAATTATAAATAATCAATATATTATATCAATTTTGCATACGAATTATTATATAAAATTTAACAACAACGTTATTGTTATATTTATAAAAAACATATATTTGTAAAGGTTTCAGCTATATAGGTGTTTCTGCGCAACACGTGGGCATTCGCCTATCATACTATATTATAAAGAAAACATTTTTTTTTCACCACATTTATTTGAAACTCCCATGCATTTTTCCTTTCACCACATTCATTTGAAATTCTCATGACTTTTCAATTTCTTTCTAATAATAATTATAAATTGGTTAATAAGATTAAATAAATATCAAACCTAAAGTGTAATCACATATAAACTAAATTCCAATATTAAAAGAATATATATTTACTTCTACTTATAAATTTATGTTTTTTTTTTTTTAACTTTTTACATATTATACTTAATTTATTAGTTTTAATATATTGTTTGATGTAAATTAGTATCATTTTAAAGCTGCAACTTTTGAACAATTTATATTAAATATTTAAATTATAAACTTAAATATAACATTACAGGACTAACTTAAATATAAATTTTAGTTTAACTTAAACAACCCAAATAATATTTTGTAAATTGTTAAAAGTGATTAATTGTAGTGTGTTTCTAATAATGATTATAATTTGGTTAATAAGGTTAAATAAATATCAAACCTAAAATGTAATAATAAATAAACTAAATTTCAATATTAAAATAATATATTTAGTACTACTTATAAAGTTATGTCTTTAACTTTTAACATATTATACTTAATTTATTAGATTTAATATGTTGTTGTATGTAAATCATTATCAGTTTAAAGCTACAACTTTGCAACAGTTTGGACAAAATACTTAAACTGTTAATTTAAATATAACATTATTGTGTCAACTTAAATATAAATTTGAGTTCCACTTAAAAATTTCAAATGAATATTTTGTGAATAGTTAAAAATGATAAATTGTAGTGCTAAATGAAAAAACTAAATTATAATACTAATTTAACTAAAATATTTCCTAAAAATATTTATATAATCGTTAAAAGTTTTCAAATAAATAGCTTAAAATAATTTAGAATAACAATAGTTAAAAATAACTCTATATAAATGATTATATTGTTACCTTTAAAATTAAAAAAAACAATGTTCTAGTATTTTAAATAATTATAATGATAGATATTAAAACATTAAGAAAATAAATTTTAAAAAATAATTAACAATAACAAAAACTATAAATAACATTAAGCCATATATTATATTTAATTTTATTCATGAGTAACTCATGGGTATAAGTCATTCAAACGGTTGAGATTATACAATTATAATAGATGTATATATTATCATATAATTCAAAATAATCAATATATTATATCAATTTAGTACACGAATTATTATATCAAATTTAACAACAACATTATTGTTATATTTAAAAATATATATATATATATTTGTAAAGATTTCAACTATATAGGTACAATAGTTAAAAATAACTCTATATAAACGATTATATTGTTATCTTTGAAATCAAAAAACAATGTTTGATGTTTTAAATAATTATAATGATAGAAATTAAGACATTAAGAAAATAAATTTGAAGAAATTAATTAACAATAACAACAACTATAAATAACATTAAACCATATATCATATTTAATTTTATTCATGTGTAACTCGCGGGTAGAAGTCATTCAAACGATTGAGATTAAGCAGTTATAATAGATGTATATATTATCATATAATTCAAAATAATCAATATATTATATCAATTTAATATATGATTTTTTATATCAAATTTAACAACAACGTTATTGTTATATTTAAAAAAACATATATTTGTAAAGACTTCAACTATATAGGTGTTTTTGCGCAACGCGCGGGCATTCGCCTAGTATATTTATATAAGATGCATTTTTACTTGCACCACATGAATTTGAAACGTCCATGACTTTTCAATTGCTTTCTAATAATTATTATAAATTGGTTAACAATGTTAAATTCATGTAAAAACTAAATTGTAATCATAAATTAACTAAACTACAATATTAAAGTATCATATTTTACTTCTATTTATAAAATTATGACTTTAACTTGTTAACATATTATAGTTAACTTATTAGTTTAAATATATAGTCGTATTTGAGAATTTTTCATTTTAATATCACAACTTTTGTATAATTTATGATTTTATGCAAAACAGTTAAATTATAAATTTCAATATAATGTTAAATAGTTAAGTTAAATCAAAATTTTAGGTAAAGTTGAAAAAAAATCGAGAGACTATTTTATAAATTGTTAAAAGTTATAAATTCTAGTGTTAAATCTAAATTTTAATCTTAAATTAAAAAAAAAGCCATGAAACTATTTTTTATAATCATTTAGAATTTTCAGATAAATAGCAAAAATAACTTACATTAAGAATAGTTAAAATTAATAATATATAAAAAAAAGTTAAAATGTTATCTTTTAAAACAAAAACAATGTTTGTTGTTTTAAATAATTACAATAAAAAAAACTAACAATATTCATTAAATAAATTTTAAAAAAGTTAAATTTCTGAAACCAATTTAAAATAATTAAGAGTTTCCAAATATGTTAGTTTTTCATATATGTTAGTTTCCAAATATGTTAGTTTAAACAACTTACAACAACAATAGTTACAAGTAACATTATATACAAAAATTATATTGTTACCTTTAAAAATAAAAACAATGTTTGATGTTTTAAATAATTATAATGATAGAAATTAAAATCTTAAGCAAATAAACTTTTTAAAATTAATATATCATAACAACTACTACAAATATCATTATACTATATATTATATTTAATTTTATTCATGAGTAACTTGCAGGTAGAGACCATTGAGACAATTAGGATTATAGAATTTTAAAAGATGTCTACATTATCATATAATTCAAAACAAACAATGTTTATACCATCTTATTATAAGATTTAATATTTAAGAGCTAACAACGACATTGATGAAAAAACATATATTTGTAAAGATTTCAAAAATATTATTATATTCTGTGTAACGCATGGGTATTCACTTAGTTTCTAATAAAATACTCCTCTTAAGGTCACGTGGCTTCTCCTGCTTATTTTTTCTAATAAAGTTAAATTACCACTTAGACCTTATGCTACTTTATTGAATCCATAACAATCCACCAAGATGATTAGGAATTTTTATCAGGAAAGTCATTCATCTCTCATTCAAATCAAAATCAAAATTCAAATCCTCCCAAATTGAAGTCGTAATTTACGCATTGATTGCAAAACGACGATAATATGTCGGTATCATGGGATTATAATGGGATGTTTTGGCTTCCGGGAAAAATTATCGGCTAGGGTTTATACATATTCTTTCTTTTTTCTCAAACACATGTTGTATTTTACCATTGTGTTTATGATTTTCTAAACCATTGTGAGGGTTTCTTGTCCCCTTCTCTATTTTTTGTAGTATAGTTCTGGAAGATCCTGGTTGTCTTGACTACACCAGTTACTTGCGTTATTTTTTTTCTGCTTGGTTGTCTTGTGTACATCGATTACTTGCATTATTTGCTTTTCTGCTATATTGCTTTTTGTTATTGTTTTTTTCTCGAATTTGTGATTGTTGTCTTGGGCCCCAACATACTGTGTTGACCATCTAGACTTAGAAGCTATCACGACTGTCTGTGTTTTCTTGAGCCATGTTTTATTTTTTGTGTATTATTGTCTATTTTTATTGATCTCTTATTGAAATGGCTAGTCCAACGAATGAATCTTCTAGTGGAAGTAAGGCGAATTCTTTTAATTTTGACGATCCTTTGTATATTCACCCAACTGATAATTCTTTGACTACTATTGTTACAATTAAACTTACTTGGACCAGAAACTTCTGCATTTAGAGTGCTTCTACGATTACGAGTTTAAAAGCATGAAATAAATTAGGATTTGTAGATGGTACTATTAAAAGGGACACTACAGATGCTGCTAAATCTTCTAAATGGGAATGTGTTAATGTTGTTGTTTGTTCTTGGATTCTCTGCTCTTTATCTGAGTTTATATATTATAGTCATGCTTACTCTGAGTCAGTTGAGGAAGTATGGAATGAATTGTTTGAAACGTATAATAAATCAGATGGTTGTATAATATTTAACATTCATCAACAAATTAACTCTCTTACTCAAAATGGTTCTTCTCTTTTAGAATACTTTAATATCTGGAGTCTATTTGGAAGGAATTTGATGGTCTTACAAACTTAACTGAGTGTACTTGTGAGGCTGCAATGAAATTTAATGATCACTCAAAACTCATCAAACTAATGCAATATTTAAACAGTTTAGATGATTCTTTTAATCAAGTAAAAAGTCATATTCTTTTGATGGATCCCTTGCCTAATATTAAAGTTGTTTTCTCCATAGTTTCTCATGAAGAGTCTCATCATAAGAGTGGATACTTGTCCTTTTCTTCCACTTCTACTTCTAAAATTCAATCTTCTGCCTCCAATAGTAGATTCAATGATAATAGGAAAAATCAGTCAAATCAAAATAGGGGAAGAAATCAGAATTACAGTGCAAGAACTTGATGGGTTTGAGCCATAAGAACTTTCCTATGTGCACATGCAAACCCTAATGATTGGATCTAGGTTTCTCTAATTGAACATGCTTTGTATCCAAGACTTTGAATCATAGATCTAACGTAAACAAACAATTCATAACATATGAAATCAGATCTAGAAGAATACCTTGAGTTATTTGCTTGAAAACTTCTTTTCCTTGGAGCTTAGAGTCACAATTGTCACTCCTCTAATGGCTTACAAACACCTACTAGCAAGAAGATGATTTGAGATAGGGAGAGAGGTGAGAAATCGGCTCTAGGGTTTCCTCAAACATAGAGTATCCGATTTCTCCAACCCTAAGGGTCTAATTATACTATGAGCTCCTAGGGTTTCACCTTAAACCCTAATTGGATAACTTAGCCTCAAAGCAATCCAAAGATCCTTCTAGATAAGGCCTTGGACGATTTCTAAGATATCCATATCCTTAAAATCGTCCCTTCTCATATCCATAAGGATTCATAGCCCAAAACACAACTATCACACATTTGACAGTTTATGCCCCTTTATTCAATTAATCTCTTTAAGTCACCAAATTAATTCCTAATTAATTTATGACTTATATCAATCAAATAATATTATTATTCCTTTAACATATTATTCTTATAATACATTAATAATAATAGTATCTCTTCTCTCTATATAAATCACCTTGTCAAGTTGCTATGGTGAAGGCAACCCAAAAGGACCATGCACAACCGGGTCAAGTACTTACCAAATATAGTTACAGCCTTAGACAGTAATCCAACAGTCTCCCACTTGGATAAGTCTAGTAACTATAAACGCAAACACAATCCGATTAGCAATCGTAGCTCTCAAAGACGCTGTCAACTCTGATCTTATCATTATCCTGTCCTTTAGATAAGGGATCGTACAGTCCTCTGTTTTTATATCGTGCATATAATCTCATGAAACATTTTTCATACTTATTGTCTAGCAATTACTTTCTTGATCTCAGATTTATTTGACATAGAACTTAATTGAACACATCAATTCAGTCCTGACCGGGCCCGACACATAAGTCAAATCAAATCATCGAGCGGCCGTGATATTGCTTTTACCCTCTTAGCATAAAAGTAACAGATAAACTTCGACTTATATGCATTTACTTATCCACTAATCAACTACACACAACAATGCGTTTTATAGCATCAATTTACTGATGCGGTTTCGCATTATCAGTGCACAACCAATTAGTAAATAATAAACCATATATCTAGGTTTTAAGACCATATATCTAGGTTTTAAGACCATATGATATTATCGTCTTGCGATCACTTGTGGTACATTCCATAAGGTGATTCCAGCAAGCACGGGTTTATTCCAATGCTCAAAACTTGTTCATAAGCACTCATGAACGTTGTAGCAAACCTTTGCTATGTCTAATACCATTTAGACAATCTACACACCAATTCATGACAATCTTCATTCATACCTACTTCCAACACATGAACGATTGTGGACTGTTTGAATAATTCGATTATTCTTAATAAACTCAATTATTCTGGAAGTCAAAACATGCAAAGTGAAACAATAGTTAAACAATTAACATAAGACAAAACTTTTAAATAATACTCCTTTATTTAATCATCAAATGTCAATTACATTTATCTATTACAAGTTTCCAAACTTTCTAATCTAAACTAATATCATCCTTCAGCCCAATACTCCTTGCATGTTGCAAGTGCTTAACCCTGCGTAGTCCCTTCATAAGCGGATCTGCTGGGTTATCTTCTGATGATATCCTCTTAACCACGAGGTGTCCTTCTACTTGATGTCTAATAAAGTGATATTTTTTGTCGATATGCCGAGATCTACCATGATCCCTCGGTTCCTTGGTCAAGGCAACTGCTCCTTCATTATCACATAAAATTTCCATAGGCTCCTTTATGGCAGGCACAACTCCAAGGTCACCAATGAAGTTCTTCAACCATATCGCATCCTTTGACGCTTCGCTCGCTGCAATATACTCTGATTCGCACGTTGAATCAGCTATAGTTTCCTGCTTGGAACTTTTCCAAGTTACTGCTCCTCCATTAAGGGTAAAGACCCAGCCCGACTGCGAACGGTAGTTGTCCCTGTCGGTCTGGAAATTGGCGTCACTATACCCTCGCACCTTTAAGTCATCACTCCCTCCGAGGACTAGAAACCATTCCTTGGTCCTCCGAAGGTACTTAAGGATATTCTTAACCGCAATCAAATGAGCTCTGCCAGGGTTCCCTTGATATCTACTGACCATGCTCAAAGCAAAGGCCACATCAGGGCGAGTACAAGTCATAGCGTACATGATCGATCCAACTGCGGAAGCGTAAGGTACTCGGCTCATCTTAGCTATCTTGGCTTCAGTACTCGGACTTTGAGTCTTACTCAACTTGGCATTACTTTGTATCGGTAGTTCTCCCTTCTTCGAGTTTTCCATACTAAAACGTTTTAGTACTTTATCTAAGTAAGTATTCTGACTAAGTCCTATTAGTCTCTTACTTCGTTCTCTCACTATCCTTATTCCCAAAATATAGGAAGCCTCTCCAAGGTCCTTCATAGCGAAACACTTCCCGAGCCAGGACTTAACTTCCTGCAAAGTCGGGATGTCGTTTCCCATTAGCAGTATGTCATCGACATACAAAACGAGGAAGCTAACTATACTCCCACTGGCTTTGACATATACACATGATTCATCTTCGCTTCGTACAAATCCAAACTCTTTGACTTTCTCATCAAAGCAAAGATTCCATCTGCGAGATGCTTGCTTTAGTCCATAAATGGACTTCAAGCTTGCACACTCTATTGGGATGCTTGGCATCGACAAAACCCTCTGGCTGAGCCATGTAAACATCTTCAACCAACTTCCCATTAAGGAAAGCGGTCTTGACATCCATTTGCCATATCTCATAATCATGAAATGCAGCAATGGCTAGCATCACCCTAATAGATTTTATCTTCGCAACTGGTGAGATGGTCTCATCATAGTCAACTCTGGGAGTTTGAGTAAAACCCTTCGCCACCAGTCGTGCCTTATACGTGTGCACATTCCCATCCACATCGGTCTTCTTCTAGAAGATCCATTTGCACCCAACCGTCTTACGTCCGGGCACATTGTCAACCAAATTCCAAACTTGGTTGTCATACATGGACTGAATCTCGCTGTCCATCGCCTCTTTCCATTTTGCAGACTCTGGGCCTGCCATGGCTTCCTTATAGCTATTAGGTTCATCTAGATTTATTAGTGTACCATCACTAATATACGTGTCCCCTTCGGTAGTAATATGAAAACCATAAAACTGGGGTTGAACTCTAACTCTTTTGGAACATCTAAGAGGTAAGGACTCATCAATTGGTTCAACCGGAGTTTCCTCCTCGGGTTGAGCGCCAGCGGTAGAGGTTCCTTCATCACTCAACTCTTGAATCTCTTCAAGATCGATCTGTCTCCCACTGTCTCCTTGGCTTATGAGTTCTCGCTCTCGGAAAACCCCTCTCCTCACAACGAAGACAATATTGTCACTCGGTCTATAGAAGAGATATCCAAAGGATCTCTGCGGGTAGCCGATGAAAATACATCGCTCACTACGAGGTTCGAGCTTGTCGTGAGTCTCTCATCTTACGAAAACCTCACAGCCCCAAACCTTGATATGTGCCATTGAGGGAGCTTTCCCTGTCCACATCTCGTGAGGTATTTTGGCAACCTTCTTTGTAGGGACTCGGTTAAGGATATGGGTGGCAGTCTCTAAGGCAAACCCCCAGAAGGAGATAGGTAGTGAATCAAGACTCATCATAGAACGGACCATGTCTAACAAGGTTCGATTACGTCTTTCTGCCACACCATTCAACTGCGGTGTCCTTCGTGGCGTCAATTGCGAAACTATTCCGCATTCCTTGAGATTGTCATGGAATTCAAGACTTAGGTACTCTCTTCCTCGATCGGATCGAAGCATCTTGATTTTCCTGCCCAATTGATTCTCCACTTCATTTTTGAACTCTTTGAACTTTTCAAACGTTTCCGACTTGTGCTTGATTAAGTAAATATACCCATATCTACTATAATCATCGGTGAAAGTCACGTAGAAGCGGTTCCCATCCTTTGTGGTGGATCTAAAGGGCCAACATACATCGGTATGTATGAGATCCAATAAGCCCTCACCCCTCTCACAAGTGCCAGTGAAGGGTGACTTGGTCATATTTCCAAGTAAACAAGATTCACATGTGTCATCTTCCTTAAGGTCGAATGAATCCAACACTCCATCCTTTTGGAGTTGGGCTATGCGCTTCTTGTTGACATGTACAAGACGACAATGCCACACAGATGCTTTATCCATACCATTGGAAGAATCCATACATAATACATTATTTCCTAGGTTATCTATAACCATAACAGTTTCATAAATTCTATTACAAGGCATTGCTTCAAAGTATAAAACACCATTTAGATAAGCATAAATAGAACCATTCTCATTATTAAACGAATATCTAAATCCTTGTCTAAATAAACCATGAAATGAAATGATGTTTCTTGCCATATCTGGCGAGTAGCAACAATTATTTAACTCTAAACTTAATCCATTACTAAGCACTAAAGAATACACTCCAATCTTGGTGACAGTCGACGATCTTTTGTTTCCCATTATTAGATTTATTCTTCCAAGCTCCACATCCCTATTTCTTCGTAGTCCCTGCAAATCAGAACAAATGTGGTAACCACATCCTGTATCAAGAACCCAAGAAATAGCATGAGATGAATCATTAGATTTAATTGTGTATATACCTGCAAAAGATGGCTTGATCTTTCTATCCTTGATGGCTTGCAGATATTCTGGACAGCTTCTCTTCCAATGCCCTATTTTGTGGCAATGATGGCACTCTTCCTCCTTTGGGTTAGGGTTGGGCTTAGCAGGATCAACCTTGGTCCCACTAGAAGAGGAACCATCTTGGGACTTTCCCTTGCGGTGGCTCTTTGACAGAGCCTTCCTCTTCTTGCCCTTTCCCTGCCCTATAGCCAAAACAGGAGCAGCGGATGGATTAGGAGTTGGTGCAACAGACTTGTCCTTTAGGTTGCTCTCAGCAGTCCTTAGGAGCCCTTGGAGTTTGCTTAGGGTGACCTCTTCCTTGTTCATGTGTTAGGTCATCCTAAATTGGTTGTAGCATGAAGGCAAGGAGTGAAGAACAATGTCGATGGCTAAATCCTCCCCAAAGTTAACATTTAACTTGCGAAGACGATTAACATATCTTTGCATCTTTTGCAAGTGCACGGTAAGAGATTCTCCACTTCCCATTTTAGCAGTGATCATATTCGTGATGATCTCATAGCGCTCTTGCCTCACACTTTGGTGGTACCTCTCCATTAAGTCTTGATGCATTTCATACGGATACATGTCCTCATACGACTTTTGGAATTCTTGTTTCATTGTGGCTATCATGATGCAATGGACCTTCGTTGCATCACGTTCATGGGTCTCAAAGACAACCATCTCTTCGGGAGTAGCGATTTCTGGGTTGACCTTCTTGAGCTTTTCATCGAGGACATACTCTTTGTCCTCGTAGCGTGCGATCGTGCGAATGTATCTTATCCACTCACTAAAGTTCGATCCATCGAAAGTCACCTTTTAGCAAAGACTCATTAACGTGAATGAATTAGCAGCAACGTTGTTTGCATTCGACATCTACAAATAGAAAGGACAAAGTTTGATTAGAATTGAATCCCTAATTAAACACCCAAAATGAAAAATTAGGGCTAGGACCCAACAACATTATTCACATATTAGAAAAGGGATGCCGTAATCCAACACACAAATAATTTGGAGGTAAGTGAATGACGATTCACTAATTCTTCACCATGAAAACATAACCTTAAGTTTTAAATGCATTGAGAATTCCTAGATTTTCTTGGAGATTCATTGAACTTTTCAATGGCATGTTTAAATCTCGATATTCCCCTCTCGTTTGTGATTGGGATACCGAGGATCACAAAGTGGGTGTGAATAACCATGCTAATCTACACGGTGCCTTCATTGTTACAATCACCTATTCGATGTGCTGGTAAACCACACACGCTCCATCAAACTATGATAAACAATGAATCACCCTTTGCCACCTTTGCTTAGAACCAATTAGTGTGCCGGTAAACCACACACGCTCCACTAACTTCTTAGCAAGGGTGCAAAGTGTAATTTCATGGGATTGCATCAATTCACTTTTGCCTAAAGTAACTAGGATTGGGAATTTGGAAAAACATGTAGTTACTTTATATTTTAACATTATACTTTTAATGAGAAGAGAGACTTTCCCTATCCTACCCGTTCGGCTAACGACCCTCCACCAGTCAAGCAAGCGGTAGGTATGAGTGTTCACCCATTAAGCGCCATTTTATAGGCAGCAACCTTATACCCACCTTATAGACCGACTTCGTGAATGAAGCCTACTAACGGTAAGACTAGCATTTTAATTATACTTATATATATTCATTAAGCTTTTAATAAGATAATAGTATAGGGTTGAATTTTAAACTTGTAAAACTCTAGGGGTTGAAATTTAAATTCTTCTAAATTAAACTTTTAATCACAAAATTCAAATCTCAAAATTTCGAGACAAATCTTGAACTTTTCAAAACTAAAGGGATCAAATAACAAATAATTCAAATAACTAATTTCATAATTATCTATATTTGACCTAATCCAATTTTAGTCATTAGATAATTACCAAATAATTTTAAATAGTCCATATTTATCATATAAATAACCAATATTCAAAAGATTTGAAATTATCTATTGTTATGTCAAGAATAATCATAAAATTAAGTCAAAATTTGGATTTTAACATAACAAAACGATTTAGATATCAAATCCAAGACAAAACAACAACAAAATCCCGAAATATCCTCTGCCTGACGCTCGGACTCACCAAGTCCGCTTTGGACTCACCGAGTAGGGCCAACTCGCCGAGTCCAGACACTGACTCGCCGAGTTGGGTCGGGAAGAGGCCAAGAAAAATGATTTTCAGCAAGCAAAACAGTTAAGCATCACATTCAATTGAAACCACTCAAGGCTCTGATACCACTGATGTGTTTGAGCCATAAGAACTTTCCTATGTGCACATGCAAACCCTAATGCTTGGATCTAGGTTTTTCTAATTGAACATGCTTTGTATCCAAGACTTTGAATCATAGATCTAATGTAAACAAACAATTCATAGCATATAAAATCAGATCTAGAAGAATACCTTGAGTTACTTGCTTGAAAACTTCTTTTCCATGGAGCTTAGAGTCACAATTGTTACTCCTCTAATGGCTTACAAACACCTACTAGCAAGAAGATGATTTGAGAGAGGGAGAGAGGTGAGTAACAATTGTGACTCTAAGGGTCTATTTATACTATGAGCTCCTAGGGTTTCACCTTAAACGCTAATTGGATAACTTAGCCTCAAAGCAATCCAAAAATCCTTCTAGATAAGGCATTGGAAGATTTCTAAGATATACATATCCTTAAAATCGTCCCTTCCCATATCCATAAGGATTCATAGCCCAAAACACAACTATCACACATTTGACAGTTTATGCCCCTTTATTCAATTAATCTCTTTAAGTCACCAAATTAATTCCAAATTAATTTATGACTTATATCAATCAAATAATATTATTATTCCTTTAACATATTATTCTTATAATACATTAATAATAATAATATCTCTTCTCTCTATATAAATCACCTTGTCAAGTTGCTATAGTGAAGACAACCCAAAAGGACCATGCACAACCGGGTCAAGTACTTACCAAATATAGTTACAGCCTTAGACACTAATCCAATAGAACTATGGTCTTAAATGACATCTTATTTAGAAATGTTATAAATTGATTGGATATCCTAAAGAATTTAAACCTAGAAATGAATATAATGGTCAAACAAATCAAAACAAATCTTTTTCTGCTAACTCTTCCTCTATTTTTAATTATTCTTCAATTAGTCCTTCTAGTGTTCGTGCTGAGTCAATTGGAGAGTGAAGAATATAACAAATTTCTCAAGCTTATTAACTTAGAGTGAAGATGTGACTTGCAATGCTAATATGGCAGGTTCATATTCATTTAAAGCTCTTAACTCAACGATTTTTTCTAAAAATTCGGTTGTTAACTATGGTGCTAGCTAACATATGACAGTTGTAGAGTCTCTTCTTCATGATACAATGTATGTATCTAAACTAAATATCCTTGTTAATCATCCTAATGGTTCTTGTGCCAAAGTTAATAAAGGAAATTTGCAAGTTTCCAAAAATGTAACTTTATTTGATGTTTTTGTTGTTGACTTTAGTGTAAATCTTCTTTCAGTTCATAATTTGTGTAAAGATACCAAACGTGAAGTCATCTTTAATGAACATAACTATAAAATTTAGGATTTACAATCCAAGGAGATAATGGAGAATGGTAGGGAGTCAGGGGTTGTACTATCTTGACTCTATTCTAAAACGCAATAATTGTGTAAAAATTAATAAAACTAAATGATGTGTGTCCTAACTTACTTGACATAGTGTTGGATTAAGTGTCTAAGCCCATAACTGTAATTACTATGTACTTGATTTGATAGTAGCATGATCCTTTTGGGTTGCCTTTATTCTATCAACTTGACATGATGACTTTTGGAGAAAGAGGTTGAATTTATTATTTGGAATAATAAATTGATTTATTAATGTATTATGAAAATAATATATTAATTAGAAATCATGTTATTTAATTAGTATTTAATCAGATATTAATTTGGAATTAATTTTGGGATAAAAGGAACTCATTAAAGGAACAGTGACTGTTTTACAAATCATTGATAGTTGTGAAACTGGGCTGATGGAATCCTTAATTAGGAGTGGAAAAAATCCTATGGTGAGGCCCTATAGATTTCTTCCAAGGCTTCCTAAATAAGAGTCCATGGGCTGCTTAAGCCTTAAGCAGGAAATTAGGGTTTCCTCCAGAAGCCCTAGTAGCCCACAGTTATATAAGAACCATGATTTTCGGCCAATGCTTGTTTCTAGAAAACCCTAGCCGAAATTCTTAGGGCATCCTTACTCTCTCCTCTCATCCTCTTGCTAGTAGTGTTTGTAAACCATTGGAGGTGCAACATTTGGGGCACTAAGCTTTCAAGAGTCAAGGATCTACAAGGAGTTCTTGTTATTACTACATAACAAGTAAGGTAATCATCAAAACCCTTTTATTATGTAATTTTCGAAATTATATATGCTAGATCTAGGGTTTTTCTTTGGTATTTAATTTGCATGTTCAACTAGTGAAAAACTTAGATCCAAAGAAATTAGGGTTGCATGAACACTTAGGTTGTAGTTATGCTTATAACCCTTCATTGGTATCAGAGTCTAGAATGTTTTTCAGTTGTATTTGATGCTTATGTGAATTGTCCAAGGGTGGAGGGAACAAATTCGTCAATCTGTTCATGGAACTCGACGAGTTGGTCCAACTCGACGAGTTCACTACCCTGAACTCAACGAGTTGACTCGTCAGATCCATGAATTTTTGATTTCCATATGTTGATGTGATTAGGATAATTGCCTTAATTCGTTTTTATTCCTTAAAATTGAATTTTCTAAAAAGGTAATGGTATATCCTTATCAAGATAATTGATCTGGTCAAATTTTAAGATAATGACAAAATCATTTGATTAATTTAATTATTTAAAATTTGATCTAGTATTTTTGAAAAGTTTTAAAAATACTCCTTTGGTTTCGGAATTTAAAATTTAATTAAAAGTTTAATTTATTAAAAGATTAAACATCTAGTATTTTAAAAGTTTAAAATACACCCTTATACTATTATAGAATTAAAAGTTTAATACATATATATATATATATATATATATATATATATATATATATATATGTATGTATGTATAAGAAAAGTCAGTCTTACCGTTAGTAGGCCTCATTCAAGAAGATGGTCTATAAGGGGTGTTTTAGGAAGCGGCCTGTAAAATGACCACCATTGGGTATCCATTCTTACCCACCGCACTCTTGGTTAGTGGATGGTTGTTAGCCGAACGGGTAGGATAGGACACTAAACTCTCATTAAAAGTATAATGACATAAAGTAACTAAAGTTTTTCTAAAATCCCATTCTTAGTTACTTTAGGAAAAATGTGAATTTGATGCTAACCCATAAAATTGCACATTGCATCTTACTGGTCGTTAGTGGAGCGTGTGTGGTTAACCGACACACTAATATGGATGAATATTACTGGCAATGGGTGACTCGTAAATTATCATTTATCAATGGAGCGTGTGTGGTTAACCGACACATTGATTCGGTGATAAATGACATCGAGAGTACCAAACTAATTTGCATGGTTATTCACATCTCGTTTGTGATCCTCTGCATCCCAATTACAAAGTGAGAGCATAATTGAGATTAAACATGCCATTGAATAGTTCAATGAATCTCAAACGATCTAGGAGTTTCATTTGACTGAAACTGGTAATTGCTTAGCTACCTAAAATGGATTCGAATTTGATTACGGCATCCCTCTTCAGAATTCGAATCGAAAATATGGATCCTAGCCTTAATTTAAAACTTTGGGTTAATAATCAAGGATTAAATAAATCAACTAACATGAATTCTTTTCTCCCTTTATAGATGTCAAGTTCAGACAACTATGGTCTTTCTCATCCTTTTGGAAATGGTTTTCCTTGTGATGATAATCTTCCACTTATCGATCAAGGTGAAAGAACATTCCCTTCTTCGATCATTGGTGGAACTAGAAATCATTCTTCTCCAACTCGTCCTCCACCACCTCCAGTGATTCTCCCTGACCCACATTTTCATCAAATTGAAAAGTTCATGATTACTCAATCCCTATTGGCATGAAAACACCTAGATGGAAATTCTGTGTGTGCACATGTTCTAAACATGAAGTCGCACATTGATAGATTGGGAATGTTGGGTGTCGTTTTCCCAGAGGAGCTGGCTGTTGACTTGGTTCTTTGCTCGCTTCCTGAGTCATATAGTTAGTTTGTTAAGGACTACTATTTGAATGACAACGACGTGGCCCGTATTGATTTGGCATATTTGCTAATTGCTGCTAACGCAGAAATGCTAAAGTGCTATGGTCAAGCAAATGTGTTTGAAGGATCAATCTCCCAAATTTCCATGGACCTTATCAATGGCAACATTGGTAGTCTAGAAAAGGTTTCTCTTCACAATGGAAAGGGATTGGCCAAGGTCAAACTATTTGACCGTATGGTAAAGAGAAAGGCCAATTCTGAGATAATCCCATGTGCCATTCCTGAAGAGTCCATATGTTTCTATTTCCAATTGAAGGGACATTGGATGCAAAGCTGCCATGTCTAGCTGAAAGATCTTAGAGATAGTAAAGTCAAGATGTATGACTCTACTTCAGGTACATCCACTATCTAACTCGTTTAAGTTCCTATTCATAGATTCTTATTACATGATGTGATAAACACATTTTGATGTTTTTCAGGATCCAAGAGAAAGAAGGAAGCTTAAGAAGAGTAAGCTGAATCTGATCATGAGAGATGGATTTCAATCACATGGTTCAAGGATCAAAATTTTGAGCTGCTGCTTAGGAGTTAGGATAGATTATTAGATTACTTAGGAAATGTCTAGAAACATAGTTTTTTATATTTGCATTGTAAGGACAAATTTCTCCGCATTTTCTCAATAAAGTGAATTTTGTTACTTTATATTTGCTTGCAATGGCATTTATGAAAATTGGTGATGATATTTCTATTCTTAGCAATGTTAAAATGGATTTGATTCTTAATTATGTCATTTGTTGAAATGTCATAATCGGCCACATGAAAAGGAATTCTCATCACCCAAGTTGCAGTTGGATAGAAACTTGGAGTCATACAATTTGAATTGTGTGATGCATGAGAATCTTGATCTTTGAAAGATTATGACTAATTCGTTGATCACATGTCTGTGTGAATGAAAGTGAAGGACTAATGGATCTAGTACACATTGATATGGACTATTTGGATCCACCACAAAAGTTGATAAGTCTATTCGTCTTGATTTACTAAAGGTTCAGTAAGCATGGTTGTGTTTATACGATTAAGCACAATTCTGACACTTTGAAAAGTTTCAAAGAGAAGCATAAAAAATAAGAAGAATCTGTTAGGCAGAAAGATAAAAGTTTTCTTTGATCTGAGAAGAAAGGAGATTACCTTAATGGTCCTGAATAGTTTTTAGAGTCAATCATGGATAAACCTTTTAGTTATCACTAGCACACGACCTGAGGTTGATAACATATCATGTTGAGTTAACAAATTCTTGTTTTTGTGCATCTTCCACTAAAGTTGACTATGCATGTGAGTTCTATGAGTCATGTTTTGAATGCATTAAATAGATCACATTGGTTAGTGATAGTACATTGGTCAATGGGAGTGAGCTGCTTGACAACTTGGAAGCACTGGTAGACCCGTGTGCTACCAGATGGCAAGAAATTAAGAATGAACTAAGTTCAGTCCATGAAAGGAAAACTAAATTTGATTGTTTTTTCTCATCAACCTTATCTTATGATTTTAGTTTGGGAATGACAAACTCGCATGGATAGGAACACATACACCATAAAATCTAGGTGGCAAAAGGTTTCACTCTAATTCATGAAAATGGTTATGAGGAAACACTTTTGCTAGTAGATTTTAAATCTGAATTGATATCATTCTGGTTAGCAGTTGTGATAATTGCATTCTCAAATTTGTATATGATTACGACATCCCTTTTCATAGTTCGAATTGTGAGAAATGGTAAGAAATAGTTTGAACGTTTAGGAATTATTACTATAAGTTCTAAAAAGGTTTAAACACACACATATGCTATCTAATGAAAGGTGTATGAAATTGAGAAGTCTAGATTAAGACTTATCAAAGCACCACATATTAGAAACCTATACTTTAGTAAGAAAGTCAATAGCATTGATTTTCTGGAAGTCCATTTGATTTCTGAGTACATGTCAAAGCTAGTGGGAGCACAAGTGTAGTGCTAATGGGAGCATAATTTTTATGCTAGCAAAGAGTATAATTATTATGCTAGTGGGAGCATAATAGTTATGGTAAGTATTGCAAGTTGTCAATACTATTTATAGGAAACAAGTTTTCAATTTGCGAGTTGCTATATTTAAGAATTGTTTTACTATAAAAAGGATTTGAGGGAGAAGGAATTTATACTTCATTCCAAATGTAAACTTTTAGATTGGAAGGTTTCATACAACTTAGTCATGAACATATATGATTAGCATGTTGAAGTGATTCAACATAGAAAATCCAATATATGGAAAGATTATAGCAAGAGACTGATTAAGTGTCATGTCCTTATGTAAGACATTATGTATCGAATCCCATATACTTTAGATATAGGATTGATCACATATGCTATAGTCTTTACTTATTCTGCTTTTTCCAGATGCCTAGGGCATTAAGAGGGAAAAGGACTAGAACAAGATATGACTAAAGTTGTTGAACAATGGTCAAAGAGAAATCTATGGTTCGTTGAAGATTGATTGCTTGTGGACAGTTGGAAGTATGGTATTTAGACAGACCATATTGACATGTTTTTGATGATTCTTGGTCAAAATTGATAGTCATATGGGAATATGGAAATGTTTACATAATGGGAGTTGTTGAAATCTATATATGAGTTAGAAACCTTAACGCAAGGAAGGTGTTCAAGAATTATATCTTGAATTTGAAACTTTGTAACCATGAAACTGTTTTAAGTAATAAAGTTTCAATGGAACATTTTGTGCCATTATTGGCAAAGTCTTTGTGATTTTTAGGCGACATCATCACAAAAGGATCATTGCATGAAAGGTTAGATTCTAACACATTTAATGGTGACAAGAATTTTGGAAATTCTTACGTTTGTAATATGGATTTGGAATTGTGATATGAGTATCATTGGAATTATGCCCAATCGATCTATTCACAAAGGAAGGACCATAGAGAGAAATAATATGCATATTTATAACATGGCATGACTGATGTTTAATTCAAGTGATTAGTTGATTAATCCAAACATTACATAATTAATAAAGTCTGATTAATATGGTTATTAAATAATAAGTCTTTTATTTATACTGAATAGTTTTGAGACCATATTTAATCAGGTTATTATTGTGTTTCACTTCACATGTTTTACTTCCCAAATAATTGGATTATGTAAAACATCCACAGTCGATCATACTTTGGAAGTAAGTAGTGAATTAAGATTGTCATGAATTGGATTGTAGATTGTCTAGGGGTTTAGACATAGCAATGATTTGCTACAACATTCACGAGTACTTCTGAAATGGAGATTTGAGTATTGGATGAACCCACGCTAAGAGAATTACTTCATGGATTCTATCACGAGTAATTTTGAGGCGATAATATCTTATATTCTTGAAACGGAGACATATGAGTTGTTTTTTACGAGTCAGTTGTGCATTGATAATATGTAAACGCATCAGTAACTTGATGTTATAAAAGATATTGTTGTGCATGATTTGATGAGTGAATAGTGAAAACATATGAGTCAAAGTTTTTCAATTCCTTTTGCCCTAACGGGAAAAGTGATATTTATGGGCCCCTCGATGATTTAATGATGACATCAAAAGCGCTTGGCCAAGGCTGGACTGAATTGATATGTTCAATTAGTAGTCTGTTATTAGTCGTCATAAATTAGAAATCAGGGAACAAACTTTGGATAGAGATTGATTATAATCCATTTCTCATGTACATACAATATCTTGAATAATGGAGGTATATTTGTTCCCTTATCTTAAGGACACATGACTGACTAGGTCAGAGTTCGACAACGAATTTTGAAAGATACGATTGTTGGTCAAATTTTGAATTCATATTTGCAATCATAGTTATTAGACTTATCCAAGTGGGAGACTGTTGGATTAGGTTAGTATGTACTTGATTTGATAGTAGCATGGTCCTTTTGGGTTGCCTTCACTCTAGCAACTTGATAGGATGAATTTTGGAGAGAGAGGATGAATTTATTATTTGAAATAATAAATTGATTTATTAATGTATTATGAAAATAATATATTAATTAGAAATCATGTTATTTAATTAGTATTTAATCAGAAATTAATTTGGAATTAATTTTAGGATTAAAGGAACTGATTAGAGGAGCATTGACTGTTTTGCAAATCATTGATAGTTGTGAAACTAGGTTGATGGACTCCTTAATTAGGAGTCAACGAAATCCTATAGAAAGGCCCTGTAGATTTTGTCTAAGGCTTCCTAAATAAGAGTCCATGGGTTGCGTAAACCTTAAGCATGAAATTAGGGTTTCCTCTAAAAACCCTAGCAGTCCACGACTATATAAGAACCCCTCTAACTATGATATTCGGCCAATGCTTGTGTCTAGAAAACCCTAGCCGAAGTTCTTATGTCATCCCTCCTCTTTCCTCTCATCCTCTTGCTAGTAGTGTTTGTAAACCATTAAAGGTGCAATATTTTGGGCACTAAGCTTTCAAGAGTCACGAATCTACAAGGAGTTCTTGTTATTACTACATAACAAGTAAGGTAATCGTCAAAACCATTTTATTATGTAATTTTTTAGATTATACATGCTAGATCTAGGGTTTTGATTTGGTATTCAATTTGCATGTTCAACTAGTGAAAAATTTAGATCCAAAGCAATTAGGGTTGCATGAACACTTAGGTTGTAGTTATGCTCATAATCCATCAGATAGTAGGTTAGGAAATCTTGCTAATCAAGCTTTAAATACTTTAGAGGATACCGTAAAATTTTCAAATGAATCTCTTCCTTATTGTGATGTTTTCCATAAAGCTAATCAAACTCGCAGGTCCTTTTCTCTTAGCAATTATTTGTCCACTAAGTTGTTGGAGATAATGATAAAGTTTCAATGATAAAGAAGAAGATAAATAACAAACTTTGACTTATATTATTGATATATACAAATGCGTTTCAACACAAACAAACTGATCATATGAACCCTTTATATAGTATGACAACTAGGGGTGATATCAAACTAAACATCACAACGTTTTACACAACCATTACAATGGTTTATGAAACGTTAACATAACTGACATATTTAACATTAAGTAACTAACACATACTAACTAATACTAACATAAACTAACCTTTTAACATAAATTAACTAATAATCTAGATTAGTTCCTAACATATCCCGTTAATCTTGATTATTTCTTTAAACATCCATCATCTTGAAGGTTTGATCTTCAAGCATCATCTTTCATCATCCATAACCTTGTTTCTTTTCACAAGGACATCATCATGCCATGCATTATCCACTAAGGCTTCAAGATCCTCAAGTTCCATAAAAACTATATCTCCTTCTTTTGTTTCTTTTCCATAATTGAAATTTGCATCTGCACTATCATCATTGTTCTTTTTCTTGCAATATTTCATAATGTGTCCATATATGTGACATTAATAACATTGAGTTTCGGATAAGGACTTTACATGTTCTTTCCCTTTTGCACCTATAGAAACTTGAAATGCTTGTTTAGAAGGATCATCATCAAAGAGTCGCATTCAATATTCATGAGATTGCAAATTCCCCAACAACCTTTCTAAGGATAATGTTGAGATATCCTTAGATTCCTCGGTGGAAACCACCACATATTCAGTCTTTCTTGTGAGGCTACACATGATTTTCTCAATTACTCTTCTATCTTCAATAATGTCTCCATTGATTCTCATTTGATTGACCAGTGCAATCAAACGATTATAGAATTCTTCAACAGATTCTCCTCCTTTCATCTTAAATCCATCAAATTCACATCTAAGTGTTTGCAGCTTTAAGATTTTGACTCGATCCTCCCCTATGTATGTAGTATAAAGCATGTCCTATGCTTCTTTTAATGCTTTTTTTCAAGGATATTCTTTCAAAAATTGCCTTATCCACTGCCTGATTTATAAGATAAAGTGCTTTCTTATCTTTGTTCTTCTTCACGTTGAGTTGTTTGACTTCCTCATCTGAAACTTCATCTTCATATTCTGGTTCCTCAATCTCTTCCTCCACAACATCCCAAAGATCTTGTGGTTGAAACAATACTCGCATTTGATTGCTCTAGTGGTAGTATTTTTTCCCATTTAATTTTGGAAGAAAGAGGTGTTGATAATTGCTTCCGACGTGCGCCAGTTATTGGCTCTGATACCACTTTGTTGGAGATAAGGATAAAGTTCCAATAATTCAAAAAAGAAGAAGATAAATATGACCCCTTATATTATTGATATATACGAATGTATTTCAACACAAACAAACTGATACATATGACCCCTTTTTATAATATGACAACAGGAGATGATATCAAACTAAACATCACAACGTTTCACACAACCATCACAATGGTTTATGAAACGTTAACATAACTGACATATTTAACATTAACTACCTAACACATACTAACTAATACTAATAGAAACTAACCTTTTAACATAAATTTAACTAATAATCCAGATTAATTCCTAACATAAGTTAGGAGAATTTGTTCACTTAGATGTATGAGGACCCTATAGAGTTTGTACTAGAAAAGTTTATAAGTATTTTTTAACTATTATAGACGATTTCACAAGGGCTACCTGGCTATTTCTTTTAAAATCTATGGAAGAAGTTTTTTCTTGTTTCTTTTCTTTCTTTAATATTTGGAAAAATCAATTTGAGTCTAATATAAAGACTGTTCATTCTGATAATGGAACATAATTTTGAAATAATAGAATGGAATCTGTTTTTAAAACAAATGGAATTTACTACCAAACTTCTTGTGTTTATACTCCACAATAGAATGGTGTTTTGGAGAGAAAACATAGACATATTTTAAATGTATCTAAGTCTTTGTTGTTTCAGCCTGGTCTTCCTATCAAGTATTGGGGTGAAGCTGTTCTTACTTCTGTGTTTTTGATAAATAGAATGCATACGTCTATTTTAAAAGGTTAATCTCCTTATGAACTCGTCTTTAAGAAAGTTCCCAAGTTTGATTTTCTAAGAGTTTTTGGAAGTCTTTGTTTTGCCACTAAACATAATAATACCAATAAGTTTTCAGAAAGAGCTGAAAAATGTGTTTTGCTTGGTTATTCTTCTGAACAAAAGGGTTATAAATTGCTAAGTCTTGACTCAAATTTTATTTTTATTTCCAGGGATGTGAAGTTTTATGAATTTGTGTTTCCTTATAAGATGATGTCAACTTCTGTTTACAAATCTTTGTCTAGTTTTGATTCTCATGATCGTTTTTCCTATGATGATATAGATAATACTGAATATATAAAGGATACTTTGATCTAGATAGCTTGAGTGTTACTCATTAGTTGGATGAGACTAATGCAATCCAAAACCTTGATGAGACTCATACTAGTCAGGTCAATAACCAGTTTGGCGAGACAAGTATTTCATCAACTGGTAGACCTATGACAACTACATCTAGTCAAACCTTATCTGAGAAAAGTATTAAAACTAATACTTTTCCTACTCTTAGTTAGTCTCTTGGGTCCTCTAATTCTAGACGTGAATCTAAAATGCCTGTCAAATTTAATGATTATATTGTATAAGTATGAGATTGAAAGCATTGTGAACTATTCTTTTCTTAATAGTGAATATAAATATTTTGTTTCAATCTAAATAAAAATATTGAACCAAAAACATTTGATGAAGCCTTTTATGATCCTAATTGGATAAATGCTATGAATGAGGAAATAGATGCCCTTTATCATAATCACACTTGGGATATTACAGAGTTACCTACAAATAGAAAACCTATAGGTTGCAAGTGGGTTTATAGGATTAAAGATAAACAAAATGTGGAAGTTGAAAGATATAAAACTCATCTTGTTGGTAAAGGATATTGTCAAAAAGAGGGTGTAAGTAGCGCAGATTGTTACTATTCGTGTAGTAATTTCTTTGTCTGTTAACAAGTCTTGGCCTTTATATCAACTTGATGTTAATAATCTGTTTCTATATGGTGATTTATCTAAGGATGTATATTGTATCTTCTACAAGGGTATCAAACCAAAGGTGATACCAGAATCTGTAGATTGGTAAAATCATTATATGGTTTAAAACAGACCCCTATAAAATGGAACGAAAATGTAACACACAATTTCACAAAAATTTAAAAATTTCAAAACTAAACCATTCACCATCACCGTTTACAAATTAGACATTGTTTTCAAAACATTATCTCTGATCAAAGTTTTTTTCCTAAAGATCTAGTGACAAAATAGGAAGCGGTGTACGATCATGACTTCGCCTTTCCATGATCCTCAGAAGTACCTGAAACCATAAACTAAAACTGTAAGCCAAGGCTTAGTGAGTTCCCCTAAAGTACCCCAACACAAACATATAATCAAACAGATATTGGGTCCACAACCTCCTGGTTGGATTACCCTCAGCCCACAACCCTACGGTTGGAATGCCCCAACCCTCAACCTTATGGTTGGAATTCCACAATACATAACAGACCCACAACCTCCTAGTTGGATTACCCCCGACCCACAACCTCTTGATTGGAATGCACTGGCCCATAACGTCACAGTTGGAATGCCTGGTCTGTTGACTTAAAACACAAAGCAGTACAGTATCAACCCCACCATACCATGTCGACATGCACATAACAAATAACATATATCCAACATCAGATAATCATATAAACAAGTGACAGGCTAGCATGCAGAACTACAGATCACTATTACATAGCAACATCCTAAATACTAGGATACAGATCTAACAGATCCCTACAACATAACCATATACAGTAAACCGGGATATCAATCCAATGAGTCGGCTTTGGTGCCTTAGACCCATAAGTACAGTGAGAAAAAATCACATCAGACTCTGACGAATAGATGAACAAGATACTGCTCCAATACCGTCTCTACAGGTCATATATTCAACAGATAGAGACCAAGGCTTAACTATAGCTCAAAATATCCAAAATACCCTTAAGTCAAACTTGGTCAACCCAGGTCAAAGTCAAGGTCAAAGGGTCAAGGAGTCATCTTGGTCTACACATCCGAGTAGCGGGGTGTACTAAGCTCCTACATTGAGCGTACTTCAGCTTGACCGGAATCAGGGAAGCGAACCGCGTACGTGTGGCATATGTTGAGGTATGCATGGCGAACGCTCAAAACCCTCATTTCTCAATAAGTGCTTAATACATTTATCTCTCACGTCCAAACTTCATATCCAATGCACAAATACCACTAAGAGTCATAAAGTTTTCAATTTTATGACTTTTCATGTCCATAACGTGCTTAATATACAAAATATCAACATATTAATGCCTTAAGACCTTGTAGAGCATGCATGGAGAATATATAAGCATTAAGACCAAATTTTTATAACTCAAGACCCCTCATAAGGTTTGAAAGGACGAATTATTTGGTTAAGAACATGCCATGCTCAAAAGTCACCATATTTGGGACCAAAAGTGCTCTTAATGAAGGAATAGCCAGATCTATAAGATAGAGTGATCAAGTTAAGGACTTTTTACGTCCTGAAGGTTGCTAACAAGAAGGTAATCTCAGATCCAAGTTGCTTCCAAGCTCTTAGTTCTCCTTACCACATTCTTCTCTTTCAAGAATGCCACAAAAACTCAAAGATAAGCTTAAAATGCAGTTTTCTCACTTAAGGTTAGCTTGGGGTTGTTTTTCTCATATGGAGGTTGGTGAGGGAATGAGAAATAAGAGATAATGATGATTAAATATGGACAAAACCCTAAAAATTAGGGTTTGAGGATCTCTCATGTACGCCCTATGTACGCGTAGCGTACTAGGATCCGCCCCAATACGCCTTGCATACACAACGTACGCGCAACATACTACTCCTCTAGCCAAAATTACCAAAATGCCACTATGGGCCATTCTTGCAACTTCTCAAGCCCAAGGTTCAAAATAAAATATTTATTCATACATAGGGTTGAAATTGAAGATACCTCATCATCGGGATGTTACAGAAAAATTATGTTATGCTCTTCTTAGTTATGGTTATTGTCAAAGTGTAAATGATTATTCATTGTTTGTTAGAAATAGAAATAATTCAAATGTTGTTTTACTTGTCTATGTTGATGATATTATACTTACATGAGATAATGAAGACGAACTTAATAATGTTAAATTTTTTCTTAATACAAAACTTTTAATAAAGGATTTAGGAAAACTTAATTATTTTCTAGGAATTGAAGTTTTGAGTATTGATAAAGGTGTATGTTTAAATCAAAGAAAGTATTGTCTTGAGCTTCTACACGAGTTTGGAATGCTTGGTTGCAAGCCTTCCTTAACTCCTTTGGAAGCTAATTTTGTTCCTAATAGAGAGTCTAATGATGTTAAGGATCCTTATCTTGAAAATATTACTGAATTTCAAAAATTAGGTGGAAAATTGACCTATCTTACAATAACCAGATCTGATATTTCATACTGTATTTTGTAACGCTTGGTCTAGGTATTATTTATTTTTCATCATTTTTAAGGATTTGGGTTAGAACTCGACGAGTTGGGGTGCTCCAACTCATCGTGTAGGAATCTATTTGTCCGCGGAGTTTAAGGATCCAACTTGATGAGTTGGGGAGCCCTAAATCGATGAGTTGACAGCCAAAGATGAAACCCTAAGTTTAGGGTGTTGCATCCTATATAAAGGACTTAAACCCTCTTGGCTGGCCTCCCTACCAGCCTCTCTGTCCAGAGAAACCCTAAATTCATATTCCATCTTGCATCTTAAGTGTGGTGAGCTTAAAAGAGTGGTTCTTGGTGATTCTTGAAAGAGATTGAAGGTGGGAAGCATCTAGCTTGAAGGAGGGGCTTTAGATCCATAAACTCTTCTTCAAAGGAAACATTTTTGAGGTATAAAGTCATCACCTTGTCATGTATTCATGTAGGTCTGCTTATTTGAAGTTTAAGCATGATTTTGGGGTTTTGGTTAAGTTTTCCAAAAGATATGGGATCCAGGGGTTTTCAAGCTAGATCTGACCCCTTCATGACCTCTTGAAGCTTAAAGTTGCAAACTTTATTGGCCCTATGTCCCGATCATGCAATATATCCATTATGAAGTCATAAATGAGCCTTGGAGGGTATTTCTAGCATGCATGGAGATAAAGTTGCAAACTTTATGTGTTTTGCCTACCTTAGGACATCAGATCTGTGTTTTGGAGCATTGGAGTGGGAGTTTAAGGGCTTAATGGGTCAAGACCCTCTTAAAAGGAACTAGGGTTTGTGTTTGAGGATTTATGGATGGTCCTTGAGGGTAAAGCTGGAAAGTTTACCCTTTTAGACAACATTTTCAAAGGGATTTGAGGTTTGGAGTCTTTGGATTCAAAGGAAACTGATTAATGCATTAAGAAATGGGTTTTTTTGGCCAACTCGGCGAGTTGATGGGACTTTTTGCAATCCGTCCAGTCAACAAGGGAACTCGACGAGTTGCTAGCCAAACTTGATGAATTGAGTCAACTCGGAATGTTGACCTTGACTTTGACTTTGACTAATGTTGACTCTTAGGGTTTAAAGTATTGTGTTGAATCTAAGGAGTTGTTTATGTTTAGGGATTGAGTATAGTAGATACTCAGAGCCAAGGACTATTCAGCTACTGTTAGTATTTGAGGTGAGTCTTCTTACCACACTCATGGGTCGAATGTACCAAGGACGACCCATTAATTGATATGATATGTTTCTATTGAATGAGAAACAATATGTTATTTGATTTATGCATGGGTTTATGTGAAGACCATGGGGGGAGCCTATGGCACTTGTCAAGAGCATGAGGGAAGCCCATGGCATAAGGATATAAGACCATGGGGGTAGCCCATGACATTCCATTGAAGACCATGGAGGGAGTCCATGGAAATTTGTATTTATATGTATGAGCATGAAATTATATGATTATATGTTTTGTGTGATTGGGAAAATCACTAAGCTTGTGCTTACAGTTTATTTGTATGTTTCAGGTACTTCTATTGATAAGGGCAAGGGCCCGACTTGATGACGAGGCATGCATTCTCCGATGTTTTCACATTTGGTGCTTTGTACTTTGAATTTCAAAATAACATGGATATGTGTTGGGATTTTTATAATTACTATAGTTGAAGTTATGAAAATAAAAGTTCAAAATTTTATGAACATTGGGCTGTTATAAGTTGGTATCAAAGCCTTGGTTTGAGAGATTCAGATACACTTTTGGGTGTGTCAGAACTCAAATTGAGGGTATGGTAACACTTGCTTTTCAAAAAGAAACCAACGTTTAGTTTCTTGAAAACGATTTTGTAAGAAAAAGGGGAGAATGCAATGCACATAATCGACCAAGCTCAAGTAAGTATTCCCAATGTTTCAGTCATGCTATGATATATATGGAAATATCCTTGTATGGATTATTTGCTAAGTGTGTGCTTTCAAAGTTGTACATGTTTAGGATCGCATAGTCCTAGAATGAGGGAGCTGCCTTATTCCGGTTCTTTGTTTGGTTGTGGTTTAGAGTAGAAGCTTTAGTTGACAGTCTATGTGATTTTCTTTGTGTATAACTTGCATGCATAAGGCAACCTGTTATGATTGATCTGGATTTCTGGTTTGGTAAGAGTTGAGAATCCTAGGGCATTCTAGGATCAGAGTTAGTGTTGTGTGTAAGAGTTATGATTTGTGATTGGATGATTTAGGGATATCAGGTATGGCCTTGGGGAAGGTACAGGTAGGTGTGGATGGTAGTATTGGGCCTATACTACTGAAAGCACACGACCTGTGCCCGAAGCAATGACAGACCTGGTAGTTCTTAGGAGTCTGGTGAGGAGGAATCCCTTTCGATTTCCTTATCTTGGTTATTTTTGATATTTTCAGTTGTGGATGGTGATGATCATACGAGATTTTAGATTAGGATCACGATCAGGATTAGGTTCGGGCTCATGTGTAGAGCTTATGGATGAGAGGTTGCATAATCTTATCGCAGCCGAGGTTACTCATGGCATTCTTGACGCTACCCTAGTGATTTTCAGTACCGACAAGGAGGGCATCATGGAGATGATGGAGGAGAGGCTCAAGTCCTTCCTAGCTGAGTTAGTTGTAGACCAGATTAGGTCTCGAGCTCCCTCGTTCAGGGAGTTCAAGTCTTATGGCACGCCTGAGTTCTTTGGGGTTCGAGATTCCATCACTAGCCGACGCTGGGTGGCAGACATGGAGAATGCCTAGCACACAAGTTCTTGCCCTAATGTGGCCAAGGTGGGGTTCGCATCTTGTATGTTGAGGGATCGGGCACCAGACTGGTGGGAGGAGGTGACCCATCAGGCGGGATCAGCCGGGGTGGCTGAGATGACTTGGGAGGAGTTTGTGAGGAGGTTTGATCGGGAGTTTGCACCACCCATTGAGGTACAACGATTGGTGAGAG
Organism: Lactuca serriola; assembly: GCF_051521515.1. Classification (NCBI taxonomy): domain Eukaryota; kingdom Viridiplantae; phylum Streptophyta; class Magnoliopsida; order Asterales; family Asteraceae; genus Lactuca; species Lactuca serriola. The sequence goes on from NC_136410.1 coordinate 129,331,951, forward strand.
AGTTCCAGGATTTACAACAAACTATTGAGACTGTGGCGGAGATCACCGCCAAGTTTCAAGAAAGGGCACTTTTGGTTCCATAGTACGATGCAGATGAGGAGATGAAGAAGACTAGGTATCATTCCATGCTGAGAGATGAGTTTATGAGTTTTTTTGGGGTGCAAGACCCTGAATGAGATGGTGGAGAAGGCCCGGGAACGGGAGATTGAGTTGGAGCTCCGCACGAAGCAGAAGCAGGAGCAGGTTCAAACTGCAGTAGGTCAGGCCAAGAAGCCTAAGACCTCTGATCCTCCCAGCAGGGGCCAGCAGGGCCATGGCCGTTGTGCCAAGTGTGGTAAGCCGCACAGTGGAACCTGCCGACCAACGGGCTCAGGATGTTATGCATGTGGCCAGTCGGGTCACATGAGCCGGGATTGCCCCAAGAAGGGCTTGATTTGTTTCCACTGCAACCAGACCGGTCATAAGAAGGCCGACTATCCGAGGCTAGTTAGGGAAGGAGGAGTTGTGGCGGAGCCTGCACTCGCCACGATGAGGATTACAGATGGCCATCCAATTAAGGTGGAGGCTCCTGCGGTGAAGAGCCGCGCATTTCAACTAAGTACTGAGGAGGCCCGAGCAGCACCAGACATCGTGACTGGTATGTGATTTCTTCTGGCTTGTTAATTTTGTTGTTATGCTTATGTTATTATGATTTTGTATAGGGAGCTTTTAGGTCAATGGTTTCTCGGCCAATGTTCGTTTTTGATTCGGGGGCCACCTGATCGTTTGTATCCCTTGCGCTCAACAAGAAGTTTCGGGATGCTATGGGGACCTTGGATTCCCCACTTGAGGTGGAGTTTGCGGATGATCGCACCGTGAGTGTTGCGAGGGTTTATCGGAGGAGCGTTCTGAATGTGTTCGGGAAGAGATTTCCTACCGATTTGGTTCCGATTCCTTTGCCGATATTGAAGGTGATCATCGAGATGGATTGGTTGGGGCCCAATAGGGACATGATAGACTGTGAGCGTCAGCTGGTGAGAGTTTGAACTCCAAGTAGGGGAGAACTGATTATTCATGGAGAGAGAGTCTCGCATGGGCCAACTCTCTGTTTGGCTGCGAGGGCTAGAAGGCTTCTTTAGCAGGGTTGTTTTGGGTTCTTAGCTTATGTTTCCGACACGAGGGTTGAGGCCACGCTAGATTTGAGAAATGTTACGGTTATGCGAGAGTTTCCCGACGTATTTCCAGAGGAGTTGCCAGGGTTACCTCCTAAGAGGCAAGTGGCGTTCTGTATTGATTTAGTGCTTAATGCGGCTCCAATAGCTAAGGCACCGTATCGTATAGCTTCGCCCGAGATGCATGAGTTGTCTACGCAGCTTCAGGAGCTGCTAAACCGATGATTTATTCATCCGAGCAGTTCCCCATGGGGAGAACCGATTCTGTTTATGAAAAAGAAGGATGGGTCACACATGATGTGTATAGATTATCGAGAACTGAACAAGCTAACGGTGAAGGACCGTTATCTGCTTCCGATGATTGATGATTTGTTCGATCAGATCCAGGGTGCATCTTGGTGTTCCAAGATTGATCTTCGGTCGGGATATCACCAGATAAGGACTAGAGATGAGGATATACCGAAGACGGCCTTCAGAACTCATTATGGTCATTATGAGTTCGTAGTGATGCCATTTGGGCTCACCAATGCTTCAGTGTCATTCATGGATCTCATGAATCAGGTTTGTAGACCGATGCTGGATTGGTCTGTGATCGTCTTCACTGATGATATTTTGGTCTATTCAAAGACCAAGGAGCAGCACGGGTAGCATTTGAGGGAGGTATTGGAGACCTTGAGGATGGAGAGGCTATACGCCAAAATCTCCAAATGTGACTTATGGTTGCGTCAGGTGCAATTTTTGGGGCACATCATCAATCAGGAGGGTATTTTGGTCAATCTGGCCAAAATCGAGGTGGTAATGCGTTTGGAGGTTCCAAAGAACGCATCCGAGATCCGGAGTTTCTTGGGTCTTGTGGGGTACTATCAGTGATTTATTCAGGATTTCTCCAAGATCGTTGTACCCTTGACCCGATTGACCAAGAAAAGTGTGACCTTTCGGTGGGGTCCAAATTAGCAATCGACATTCGAGACCTTGAGGTAGAGATTATGTGAGGCACCGATTTTAGAACTACCCGATGGATTGAACTACCCAATGGATTGGACCTTGAGGCAGAGATTATAGTGTTTCTATATATCAAATATATGTTGATATTTGTATATTCATTTTGTACAATTTGTATGTGTTTAATAAATTTTTTAACACAAATGTTAAAATAGATGTTTTAGTGTTTTTACGTTAATAACACTTATATTATTTATTTTACTATGATGATTAACAAAACTAGTTAACTATATGTTTGTTTTACTACCAATAATTATATTATTTATTTCCGGTAGAGATATAAAATAATAATATGTTAAGAGTTATTATTATAACTATATAATTATATTCTCGCACAACGGATGAGTATTCATCTAGTAAATCCATAAATACAAACATGGTGTTATTATTATATCTATTCTAAAAGCCAAATTCGGTGAAGTTTTCCATCGGCTTTGATTAACCCTTCTATTTTGTATCTTTCTCATTTTTCACTCTTTTGTTTTTTAAAATTACGGTTTTCACCCTTATAATATGTAAAATGTCATTTTTACATTTTCAAGTTTGAACTTTCTAAAATATCCCTTTCACCCCCTCTATTTCATCCATATTACCTTTTAAAATGTCGTTTTTACCTTTTTAACTTTAAACTTTCTAAAATGTCATTTTCACATCCTCAGTTTTCTAAACTTTCATGTTGATTTCCGTAGTATACATAATCTGATTCTCTATAAGTATCATTTTGACCTCCTTGGATTTGAACTTTGTAAAATTCTTTAAGTTAAAAAAAAAATAATTTATTATGAGCTTACTTAATATATGTGTCGGTATAAATTTGATATGATAAACGTTTCAACGTAAATTTAGAACTTTCGTTTGTTAATTTAGAAAAAAAATTATTTTTTATGTACGTCACGGTATAAATTCGAGCCTGTCTATGTTTTGACCTAATTTTTTTGGGAAAATGACTCTTGAGGGTAATTAACTTTTGCGTTTGTACTCATTATGGTGTATTGTACATATTGATGTTGTATCTTATCCCATGAGTTCGATCTTAAAGCTAAGTAAACTCAAAAATCATAGCACTTATGATTCCACTCGTTTGTAGACTTGTCTAGAATCCATGATACGATAAATCATTTGATTGAAATGTAAATGTAGTCATGAAATGCGCCTGCTTAGTCAAGATTCCCCTAATAAATATTCAAGTGCATTACAAAGTTATACATGTATGAATAATGTCCTTTCGTAGGTTATGTTTTGAAGAGAAGCAAGAATGAATCTCATAAAAGTTATTAATATCAGTAGGAGATGATGTGGGATTTGTTGTAAATGAGTAAAGAGAAAATGAATCAGAAGGGTAACCAACTGTTGCGTTTGTTCTCATTTGGTCCCTTTTCTTTTTTTTGTATTCAATATACCATCGAACTTGTTGTTGGTGTTTACCATAGCCCTTTGACCGGCTATCACAGGTCAAAAGCCGGTCAAAAGGGCTATGGTAAACACCGACAACAAGTTCGATGATATATTGAATACAAAAAAAAGAAAATGGACCAAATGAGTACAAACGCAAAAGTTAATTACCCTCAAGAGTCATTTTCCCAATTTTTTTTCGTGCTTATTTTTAAGATTTTGCTTATCATGGCTTGGATTCCTGATTTTTGTTCTATTGCTACTAAAAGAGTTCATCTTTTTTAATTTATTACTGTCACCGCAACATACTAAATTTATTATTGTTACCGCTACGTACATGTAAAATCTTAATTATTTTCAAAAGATAATAGAGTGTTAATAGGAAGAAGAAAGAAATATAAGATACATGATGGTTATGAGATTTGAAGGTGTAGGTACTCGTTATGAAAAGGTTGTGATTGATTGTATATTCACACATTAAATAATTGTAGGTATCACTATATGTGAATGTAGTGTAATAAATAATACAAACTAAAAATTAAACGAAGTCCAACATTCACTATCCCAAATTCAATGAGATATGTTAGATTAAAAGTCATTTTCAAGATTTGATTTTTGGATGCAACCACAAAACTCTCACGTGCAATGCTGGAATATTATTGCAAATGGTAGGAACCACTCTTATAATCTCCTGGCCACGATAATTAAATAGTTCAAAACTGACATGGTTTTTTGAAAACAAATTATGTTATTTTTGAATTTTATTTAGTTTAAGTTTTAAAATTTGTTACGAATTTTGTTGAAGTTTAACTATTTGTAAATTTAGTTTGAATTTTAAATTTTATTACGAACTCGAAATTAGTTTTCATTTTAGAAATTTTGTAAAGTTTTAATTTTTTTTTTATTTTTCTTAAACTTTTTTGTAAACTTTTGTATTAGAATTTTTTATATAATTTTTTACACTCTTTTTTTAATACTTTTCTAAACTTGTATTACAATTTTTAAGCTTTTTTTGCACATTTTTATAATTATTTTAAGATTTTCCTTCATAACTGTTTCAAACTCTTTGTAAAGTTTTCAATATATATATATATATATATATATATATATATATATATATATATATATATATATATATATATATATATATATAAATATAAAAGGTTAGGTTATTTTGTTTTCATTATCTATTATGCATGTATGATTGATTCTGAACCAATCAATTTAGTTATTTTAAGAAAGTAATTAATGCATATTATATGTTGAAGATATAATGGATATTAATTACATCTTCAACATTTAATATGCATTAATTACTTTTTAAAATAACTAAAATGATTGGTCCATAATCAATCATACATGCACACAATAGATAGTGAAAATATTTGAGCCTAAGTCTATATATATATATATATATATATATATATATATATATATATATATATATATATATATATATATATATATATATATATATATATATATATATATGGGAAAAGTGAATATACCTTTAAGGGTATATAAGCTTAGGTACCCAAACCTACCATAATACGTCGTTTGGTTTTATATATTCATTATAATGTTTTTAATTTTTAACCCCTAACTTGATTTACTTTCAAGATTTTCGAAATTTCATTATTATCTTCCTCTTACATCACATTTTTATGCCGAACGCCTACTAGGCTATATATATTATACTTGAAAATGAAAATTATGTAAAAGGAAGATAAACGTAAAATTTATAAAAATCTTGAAATTAAATCAAGTTAGAAGTTGAATTAGAATAACAGTGGACAATTACAATGTGTATATATGATACAAAACGACGTAATATGATGAGTTTGGGTAACCAAGCTTATATACTCTTAAGGGTATATTCACTTTTCCCTATATATATATATATATATATATATATATATATATATATATATATATATATATATATATATATATATATATATATATATATATATATATATATAGCTTCTTCACAATTTCGTTTGCATCCTTTTGAATCTTACATTATAACTTTTTAACGCTTTTTTATTTTTTATTTTTCATATTTTCATATAATTTTATTTCATAAGAAAATAATATTTTAATTATGGTTGTTATTAATTGCGAAGGAATAACCCGAAATTCTTTTTATCAGTTAAAAATGACAGTTAATTATAAGCACAATATAATTATAAAATTTGTTCTATGTTATTATATTAGTCCTTATTCTGGTTTGTAAACGTCTATGGATAATCAACATACATTGATATCATTTATGTTAGATTTGGTTTCTTAGCACCAAAAAATATAGAGCTCCATAATATAGTCTAACGGTTCATACATGATAACGTTATGATCATGGATGTAATTTTTGAAAAAAAACCTAATTTGTCATCCAAAATAAATTGACAACATAATTTGCTTTTTGCTACTTATTTGTATGGTTTTGAAAACCAGATCGGACCGAACAATTCAACAAGTTCAACTAGGAACGTGACAGTTACTGGTTTTCTATAGCCCCAAAACCATTTGTAAATAAACCGCCAAAAACCAACTAGTTCACTTTAAAACCGATTTAGCGGACTCGTTATACCTTAAAAAACCGGTTCAATCATGAGAAAAACTTATAAATGAAAGCATCATACATGGCCTGCTAAACTAAAGTGGGAGACACCGATATTGGAATGGAAGCTTGTAGATTGATTAACCAATTAAAACCTTTTACATAAAGTCAATGCTTATCATCCATCTATTTGCAATCATAAATAGTATAAAGTTGGATTGCAAAACATTGGAAACAATTGTCTTCGATGCGTGTGAACTGTTTCGCCGGACTCTTCTCACGAACGACCTGCAAAATATTTAATCCATAAATGTAAACATAAAACTTATTTAGTTCCCCAGTATACCACATATTACATCATATATACAATGCATCCATATACAATCTTCGAATCTAGGGCCGAGCAACCAAATCTCCAATCCACCTAATATATCATACGAAACAGGCCAGGGGCCAAATCCTAGTCTTCCATACAATGCAAAAACCATACATAGTAAGGTATCAGATAGATACTCGAACAGATGATCCACCCAAAAGCAATAAATAAGACATGAACCATGTAGTCAGGCATTAGACCAAGAGTTCACAAGCTATCCAACTTTGATGCATACAGCCCGAAGCGTAATCATTCAACAAAAAATGATAATATCATTACCCTAACCAATCATAACACCTAGTAATATCACATAATCCTCAGGCAAGACTCTATTAGTCTTGCATACCATGACACGAAATGTCCTACACCGCAATGCATAACAAGGATTTCTCCTAGTCAACTAGCATACTCGTACCCAAACAGTATCACTATCCTACCATGCGAACGATATACAATGGGATACGTGTCATAGTGAGAAACTCAACTAAACCGAAGAGCCGGAGAAGCATATCAACACTCTCGCTCCTTGCACTGATCCGAACTGCGAATAAGCTAACATTAAACACCAAATGTATCCTCAAACAACAAAACAAAATCTTCAAGTTTGACCCAAGGTCAAACTAGTCAAAAGTCAATGATTGACAGTGAACAAAATCCAACGGTTAACAAGTCAACCATCACCATGACATGGTGACCTCTTGGCCACATTGTGGGCATGTCCAGAAAAAACAGTCGACATGCAGGACACCACCACGTCGTTGGCATGTCAGGACAAGACCATCGCCAATCAGATCCCCACTACATCGTGGTCCTTCTCATTGACTTAATGGATAAAATTTCAAACTTTATCCATTAAGAACAAACCTCAAAGCAAAATCTACAACCCTAAGTCCACAATGTGCTCTTTCTAGGCCAAAACTTATGCATGGGACCAAGAACACTCAAACTAAGACTTTTTTCTCACTTAAACAGAAGTACTTGACTATAAAATTCCATAATAAGCTCTGGAGTTCCTCGAACTCCAAGAGCATCCATGAATGGGACAAAAATCTACCAAAAAGGATCATAAACATGAATCTCAAAAGAAGGTCAATGTGTGAGCTTTATACCTTTAAAGACTTAGAAACTTGAAGAGGATGTGAAGGAACATTTAGATTCACGATTCAAACGAAGATAAGATTCATAAGAACACACAAAGTAAATCATCTCAAGTCAACAACTAAGATACAAATTTAAGTTAACAAAAATGTGCGAAATCAAAACATGAGTCACACTAAGTAAAGAGATTATCAAATACGAACAAATCCATTACAAGTTGACACAACACAAACTACGAACTCTACAATCTGTCCCTTTGTGTCAATTTGAAGCGGTTGTCTTTACTTCCAGTTTCCTTACAACATCAAACACTTTTGGCATTGTCTTTAAGAAAACCAAATGAACTCTGATCCACTACTTGATCATATCAAAAATGCATCTCACATCACCAGGAGAATTACTCTTGAACTTCTCAGCATTTTACAAAATCTGATTTAAAAGCATAGATAAATACAAGTGATTATCTCTAAAATAAAACATGCACTTCTTCGGAACATTATTTTCTTTCACTTGGACCACCACACCCCAGTTTTTGTTTTCAATAAACCCAACCTTCATAGAATCAATATTTCTAGGAGGATCCATAGGTTTTATGATAGGCATCTTATTCAAAACAGATGAAATCTCTACATCCATCTTCACAATTTCACTTATATACTCCTTCATCAATCTCATTATATGCAAACAAATGAGTTAATACTTGAAAGGTTCGTTTGAAATGATGTTGAGAATTGTAACACCCGTAGTTTCGGGCTAGTCAATTTAGATACAATAAGCATCAAAAATGAGTTTTTTATGGAGGGTTATTCAGAAGGATTAATCTTAACCAAGTTATAGTATATGTTACAAAGGTTCCGTACAAATAAAGAACGCCGAAATCCGAGTTATAACGAAGAAGTTATGGCCCGTCAAAGTTTTACGGCAAAACTGACACGGCACAGGGAAACATAAATAGTGGATTTACGTTAGAGGACTTTTTGGCCTTAGTGATCTAAACTAAAGTTGTAGTATACATTAAACCGAGAGCGTGCATAAAAAGAACGCCCAAAGCTGACTTTGTATGAAGAAGTTATGATTTTTCTAAGATTTGACATGATAGTGCACAACCCGAAATTAAAATTTTAGATCGAGCGGTTTTTGGGCGAAGCAACCTAAATGAGAATTAAAGATCTCATTATTAGTAGAACAACGGTAAAAAGAGAAACGAAAACGGATGTCGGATGAAGAAGTTATGAATTTTTAATGGACTTTTCCTATCCCAGCCTGTTAAAAATATAACTTTAAAAATAAAGTCAAAATTAACCAAAAGAGTCTAAACGAATCTTAGATCATGTTTCCGTTTACGCGTGGATATAAAGAACGTGAAAAACGGAGCTCGTATGCAAAAGTTACGGATTTTAGAAGATAATTAGTTTTTGAGGTAATCTGCGAGTGACACGTGGTGCAATCTGGGCCACACCTTCTTCCCCACGGCTTGGAACGAGATGGCAACATGTGGCAACAAACGCACTGCATTCGTCTAGGGAACGCGTTGCGTTCGCACCAAACTCAACCTATAAATAGAGGCGCAAATCTTCCATTTTCTTCACACCTCTCCACTTCTTTTCTCCTACACACCCCCAAACCCTCAAGGGTTTTCCCTAGCACCTCCAAGGTGTTAGAAGCAAGTCCCGGAGCACTAGAAGGCTCCGAGAAGAAGAGCTTTTGGCTCGGACGTTCTACCCCCGTAGAGCCTGGTTCCTAACCAAACCCCCTAGTAAGTGAGTTATGCTTACCCTACTTTTAGTATAACTTATGTTTGTCACACCCCAAAACCGGAATGGCGGAAACGTTCTGGGGTGGATGACGTCATGTCAAGTATCACAACATATGCAATATAGTAATCAAAGCACAACAACCATTGCCTTCCTATGTCCTTTAAACATTATTTATATAACTATACAAGTACATGCATGCATTTAACTAAATAGAAGCATAGAAGCATAGAAGAAAAAATTTGATGAAAACTTTGGAAAACCTTTACACTTAAGAAAATTGTGACCTGATATCCTTTTTGTAAAATGCGCTTGAAGACCTTTGGAAATCCTTTGAAAACCTTTCATAAACAAGTTTTGAATATAAATTTTGATAAAACAATATAAGGGAAGAAAACCTTTGATTAAAATACTGCTGTAACTGGTTTTGAAGTATAAGATACAGCGTGAGAGACAATTTGAGAAAAGATTTAAACAAGTAAAAACGTTTTGGAAAACCATCTATGGTATTATACTTGGTAAAACAACTAAAAGTGTGATAAATCCTTGTGTATGCGGGTTATTAATCACATATGATTGATATGATAATTGGCATGTTTTAACTTGTATCCCCCCATAAAAGCATGTAAAAACATTTAAAAGGTTAATTCAGGGGTATGAACTCACGTTATGTTGGCGTTTCGGATGAATGGACGGTATAGGATGCTAAGTGTCAAGTGAGGACTTGACCACACATGGGAATCCTATTTAACATGTAATGATACATTTAAGTATCTAATTAGTCATTTAATAACTAATTAAGCAAGTAAGGATGTCTTACTACATAAAAACACTTTGCTACATGTGCTAGAAGTATCAAGGGTTGCATAGAACGTGTGTATGGACTCACATTGGAGTTTACTCTTCAAATGATGGCCCTTATGGGTGTTTACGGTTTCAAGACCACTTCCCCCATGAGTTTACGACCGTAAAATCATGGTAGTGGTGTCATGGGACGTTTAAAGGTCTTAACACACTCATGGAATCATGCTAGAGTCGAATCAAGGGCTAAGGAAGTGATTGGGGCTCAAAATGGACACAATAGGGAGTTTACGGTCCATTAACCGCTCCTTGAGGAGTTTACGGCCGTAAACACATGAGTTTACGGTCGTAAACTCATGTTTGTGCCTTTCTTTTGTTGTTTGGTGGTTCTAGGCTATGTAGACAAGGTTCTAGTCACTTATATGAGCATAGGAATGTGTTAAAGGCACTTAAACACCTTGGAAAGGTGTTTACGGTCTATGAAGGTGTTCTTGTGGAGTTTACTAACTTAAACACATGAGTTTACGGTAGTAAACTCATGTTAGTCCGTGAATCACGTGTTTTGGTGCATCAAATGAAGGATTACAAGGCTTTAGGCACTCGTGCAAGCTTTTAGAGGTGTTTGAGGGGTAGTTTAACACCCAAAAAGCTGTTTATGGTCCTTGAAGATGGGTTTACGGTCTATGGATGTTCTTAGACCGTAAACTCATGTTTACTCCCCATTTGCCAAGATATTGGTGTTCTAAGTCCTTTCATGTAAGCCTCTAAGTCATTGCTAAGCATTAGAAGTGGTTTAGAAGGGTTTTTGGGCACGAAAACCCTCTTTCTAGGTGTTTATGGTTGTGGGATGCTCCCAAGACCGTAAAATTTTGTTCTTGGGGTTTTTGGATGTTTAAGCCACGAATTTGCATGCTAGATGAGATAAACAACAAGCTGGGAAGGTTCACTTACCGATTTGAAGCTCGAAGGGGCGATTTTTGGCCAAAACCCGATTTGTAGAGAGAGAAAGTGTCTAAGGTGGGGAAAAAGGGTGGGATGAAACCCACTCAACCCTTATATAGGGTGGAGTTTATGGCCTGGTTGGGGTTCACCTGACACCAACCGCGAACAGGGTTTTTCATGACTACCGTTAAACACGACAAAATTTAAAATTATACCTCCTTAGTTTTTGTTTGCTTGACGAATATTATTTAAAATATTCCAACGGGTTTAAATCCGGTCAAAAATATTTTGGGATAAATTTGGCTAATTTTTGTCGTACTTAATTTCGACGTTAATACTAACGGAAAATTTTGGGTTGTCACTTCATCTCCCCGTTAGAGGGAATTTCGTCCCAAAATTAGAGTTTAGGCAAAGAAGTAGGCTTGAATGCTCGAGTAATGAGATGAGGGCATTTCCTATTCGAATGATCCTCGCACTCCCAAGTGAACTCTGATCTTGGCTTGGTGTTCCAGGGAACCTTCACTAGTGGGATGCGGATTTGTTACGCTCGCTTGATTCCTCGGTACATAGTTTACGACGGGTTCTTCTACGAAGTTAGGGTTCCCAATGATTGTTATTACGACGAGTGGGTTTATACAAGTCACATCGGATAAATACTTTGTCCATGCTGGGGACGTGAATAGACTACGGTGGAATTTATGGACTTCCAAAAGCAGTCGTGGTCTGACAAGGGTTGGACCAATTCTTATAAAGAATCTCGAATGGTCCTAAGCTCTCGGAAAGATAGAGCTTTCCACTTCTCAGAACATAATGTACTTCTATGGTGAGATCATCACTGGCGTGAACGCCATTTTGAAGTTCTAAATGTTCTCTCATACTGGGAGTGTAGTCCTTCAGGTTGGTCCTTAGAAAGCTCGGTTTGTCCTTGGATTCGTGTTTATCTGCTTGCTGCAGGGGTCTATATCAACCTAGTGTGAAACGAATCTGCATTTCTGGTTCTTGAGACGTTTCTATCGGAAACTCTCAGGGTCGGGGAGATAGGGTTTCACCAGACGAGGGCTTAGAAAGTTTTTAAACCTTACATTATCATCTAGTTAGTGCTTTCACAATATGATCCTTAACGGGAAGGGATCATGCTCTTACTTTCCTTGCTGTTTCATGAACAGCAGGCTCTGCTCCGGGCTAACTCAATCCTTAGAGATTTTCCGAAGTGTTGGACTATCTCGGGAGGTGGTTCTACTATTTCTGTGTGACATAGTATTCTTGGAACACCTATTAGTCCAGTGAATCTCTAAGGCAAACCCTATTCTCTAATGTGTTGGTTTATTTCAGTTGCAGAAAGCGCATGCTCTTGTACAACCCATCGACTAACACCTAGACTAGTGTCAAGTCTATAATCTTTTCGGGGTCTAGGTGATAAGGCTTAATGCAACCTACTTTCGCACTTAAATAAAGTATTCTTGACTGCGGATGTTATCCTGTGGTTCTTGGCATTCTAGTGTTCACTTCAGAGAATGCAGTCTATTGTCTATAGGGCGACGGTGACTTCTTCCTCGTTAGGGGGAGGCGGAGTGTCCTAGGCACTACTCATCGGTAACGGGGTGGACGAAGTGTCTGAGTAGTGCGAGCATCTTCTGCAACTACTCTTCCGGTGGTATCAAGTTTTCTCGATCTAGGTCAAATCTAGTGAGTATTGGGTTTCGTAACTCGGAACCTTAATCTCCTGATCCACTCTTTTCAGAGTTTAACTTATCGTAGCTTCCAGGGTTCTGGCATATCCGCTGAGATGCTTAATTCGGGGAATTAAGCGTGAATGGATGATCATAGTCAATGTCCTTGACTCTTACGACTCAGATTTCTTTACCAACCGAGGGTGTTAGCTACTATGTTGGCTTAACCGGGATGACAAAAAATTTCGGATTTGTGGTCATTATAGTAGCTCAAACCGCCATGGTTCTCTTGACTCTAGCTCCTATTCTATGGAATAGGATGAAGGGTTTTACTATGAGGTTCGTGGTAGAGCTCATACTTGGCTTAATCACTAATACTTGGTGTATGCAAGCCATATATAATTGAGGTCGACAAGATATTCAGTTGTGCGATTCCACCCTTGACCCACAACCCAACGAGGAACAGGGAGTAGGGAGGAAGCACACATCTTAAATCTTTTTGATCTCAATTATATACCACCCTTATGCATATACCCAATTATAGTGGTCAGTCCCATGAGTTCTATCCTCTTGATTCACGAACCTGATTGAGAGGTGCGAAGGGTCTTTCTGGGTTTCTATGGTGTCTTCTCGGGTGGTTATCGTCTTCTGGAATGCCTGCAGTGTCTTTCGCTTCGGTTTCTATCTGTCTAAGAAGGGTTGGTTAACAGCACGCGATACTCTTCTCCTGGGTACTTCGGAAGGTTTGAGATAAGAGGGATGACTGACGGATCGCATTAGGTTTTATTATTTTTAGGTTCGGAAGAACCTTTATTTTCCGAAATGGCTATGGTGAAAGTTCTTTTTACACAACACTAGCCATTTACACATGGTTGCACTAAGTCAAAACATGATTGATAGAGGCGTCGAAGTTGGCATACATCGACATGATATAGAATGAGGGCCGATAGGGCCATGTGCCGAACGGGCACACATGTTCTAGGCGTCTCGGGTTTCGTCCCGTGTATCACTGTCGCGGATACTTGGACCGATAGAGTCGACGCGAAACTATAGAGGGTCCTGAGTGTTTTGGAATAGGGTACCTTTCATGAATGGGTTCTCACAAGTCCTTTCTATAATCGCCTAGCATATACTAGTCATGTATAATTAAGGTGGGGAGGACTGTTGACTGAGCGACTCCGCCCTAAATCCACAACCAAACGAGGAACAAGAAATGAGGCGGCATTCACTCACTCTAGGTCTATCCATCTCAATTATACATGGCCGTAACGTATATATCTGGCCATTATAGTTTTACCTGATGAAATTTTAAATTTTATAACTGTGCTACGACTTTCGCCTTAACGGGGAAGTAATTACATTTACAATTAGCCTTTTAATGTTTTCGGTTAGTTATTTAGGATTGAGAGGCGTACCAAAATCTACCGGGTTCCTTGATGCTTCTCCCTAAGCATTAGAGTTAGATTCTTCCTGTGCCCCTGTCGTTTCTCCTGCAGTAGTGATCCTTAGTATCTCCCGTCTGCGCCGGAGTTCTTTATTATTGGACAGTCCATTTTGAGGTGTCCCATCTCACCGCACTGATGACATGATTTCTTCGTACTGGTATTGGTCGTGGGAGTGAGGTGCTTAGTCAGAGTTATGTGGACATGGGTTTCCTCCTCGTTCCTCCACTTTGAAAAATTCCCTTTAAAGAGTCCGACTTTATCACCACCTTTGTGTGTAGGGTTGGTCCCGATGCCAGGGACATGTGAAATGGGTCATGCTGGCGCTAAAAAGGTGGGGGTTTCCACTTGCTGCTGATGCACGGAAAGTCTGTGGAGTCGTTGGCGCTCCTTTCGAGCTTGACGTTTTCGTTTCCTTCTCTCTGTTTCACAACTTTGCATGTCCGTGGCTGTCGCCACTCGTTGGCTTCCTAGGTATGGTCTTGTAGGTGTTGGGATGGAAGGGTTGGTAGGGGTATTGACTGTCTCAGCTCGTTGCCCTATGAAAGGTCCTTGAGTTGAGGTACTTCCTTCCTCGTTCTTAAACTTTCTCTTTAGTGGAGTTGGTTGAGGTTCTTGGGTGGCTGGGTATGCAGGTGTTGGTTGCTGTTGTCCATTGCTTGGATCGGGATTCCCGAGAGGGCTCTTGCTAACATTGGCGTTGTTAGCATTCAGTTGAGCCATGATAGCTGCTACGGCTGCCGAGACTGTAGCCTGGAACGTAGCTTCATCGAATAGGAGAGTCGATTTCTTGCCAACGGATGGTTTTTCCTACACGGAAAGGAACACAGCTAGTGAGAGACGATGGTTAACCCTGGACGTATGTGAATTTACTATAATAGGCATAAATTTTTCCCGTGCCTCGGATATTGGTTGTCTGAGTGTCGACCTACATCCCTATGATGTAGTCCGAGTATTCAAGGTAGGAGTATGAGTATCAGAAAAAGCCATAAGATGGGAGTCGTTCCTACTAAGTTACCTTTATACTTGGAAAGCTTCACTCTCCGGCTTGGAAAGATCTGAGAACAGTTCGGAACGAAGACCGCAGGAAGAAAGGCTCATGAAGACTTATGGCTAAACGCCCTCAATAGAGGCGTCGGGATCCGCTCTAATTGTATTAATTGCAACGGGAAAAGGCGATTTACCTAACACATAGCGTGAGTAGTGTAATCACTAACTCACTAAATTGTATTATTTTATGGGTGTATTATCGCTACGAACATGAGGAAAAGACACTTCTCGGGTTCCATGTACTGGCTCCCTCTATCTACCTCGTATCTTTGGCTGGGACCGACGTTGGTTTCCTTCGGGTAGTTGCCTAGGGTTCTCTTCTCCTATAGACATATTGAATTTCTACTCCTTCTTACTTCCGATTCCGAATCTGGGTGTCATCACTTCATGATGGAAGACTGGAAATCTCTGAAGTTTAGGCGAATTTCCCACCATGTCCCTAAAAAGGTATAGGCACTTGGTGATTTCAATAGTCTCGACCTAGTTCATTTATTTCCGAACTGGAAATCTTCTCAATGAACCGCTTCTGGGTCTGAACCAACTCTTCTGTCGAATACTGAAGTGGATAGGGTTTTCTATAGGGTTCGTGCGAGAATGGAAATGTCTAAAGAATCCTAAGAGATTATTAACATTTCATTGGGTGATCCATATCGAGTCCTGCTACGATTACACATGGTACACAAGTCTTATATAGCTTAGATCCGATAGGCCTTCGAATATGTGATACTACTCTATATCCACATCCCAACGAAGAAAAGGAAGTAGAGCGAAACCACACATTCTTAGTCTATGGGATCCTTATTATATATAACCTTGGGAGTATACCCTTTGTAATTGTAGGTATATCAATAAGGATCTTTTTAGTTCTTCACACAAGGTTATCTTAGGGTCCTAAAATATCCCTATGGTATTTTAAATTTTCTTGTTTGAACTTAACTTCTGAATATGATTATGGGATTAATGTGAGTCTTTTAGTATTCCAAAATACTCCCATAGTATTTTAAACTTTATGTTTGGCTCTAGCATTCCTAGTTGGTAAGTTTCAGACTCGTTGCAACACCACTATCACTCCCAAGCACACGTTCATCGCATCTCGAATAAATGTAGTTGATCAGGTTACGTTTATTCCAGCTTACGATTACATAACTGCCCAGGTTTGACGGTAATGCTCAACATCCGAAGACTTTTATTCTTGTTCTTCTTGTGATACTTGTGTTCGAGTGTTTAGATTCTAGATGTTCTTATACTTTGGTAAAATATGGTTATATTTTAAAGTATAATTCTTGGTCAGAGTGTTTTATCCCTATGTATTTATAGGCTGTATATCTTTTATGAATTGATATACTTAACTCACTATAAACAATGCTCTGATACCAATCTGTCACACCCCAAAACCGGAACGGCGGAAACGTTCTGGGGTGGATGACGTCATTTCAAGTATCACAACATATGCAATATAGTAATCAAAGTACAACAAACATTGCATTAATAGTAATAGTTTTACATAGATTACAATTCATAGTACCATCAAAGTAATACAAGTAGTAATATAGGTGCAGCTTGGTACTAGGCTGTCTCCACAAAAGCTCCTGGGATGTACCTGTCTATCGCTGACATGAGAATACAAGTTATTTTGAAAGTGAGTATCAAGATTTTTATAAATGCTGGTGAGTTCATAAGTATTTAGTTTCATTTGTGTAAGTGAGCATTTTATTCAAAATAACTTTATAAAAAGTAGTAGTTTAGAATCTACGGTGTATTAGCGTCCTTTCCAGAAAATCCTATATTTTCTAATTAAAAGCAGTCTTCTACCAAGACTTGATAGTGTTATGTGTTAAAGAGAAATTTTCCCTGAAATACTATCATTACCCAAAACACGGTATTTGATTTTAAAGAAAGTAGGAGAATATCACTAGTAAAAATACTAGAGGAAAATAACATATGCCTCAGCAGAAAATACTGCTGACTAAGGCAAAAGGAATCATAGATTCCAGGAGAGTATCGAATGAATGACACGCCTGGCTCAATCTAACAAAAGGAAACACAGACCCCAGACGGTATCAAATGTACGATACGGCTAGCAAGGTCTAAAACAAAGAACACAGACCCCAGACAGTATCAAATGAACGATACAGCTAGCAAGGTCTAAAACAAAGGAACACAAGCCCCAGACAGTATCAAATGAACAATACAGCTAGCAAGGTCTAAAACAAAGGGTAATCCTAAGAGTGTTGTTTCAAGAATACAGTGTTAACTTCTCGTTACCTTAAGGCCATGAATTATAAGGTAAACATGGAGATACTCGTAACCATACTGATTGACACTAGAGTACTTGACGCCCTACAAGCGTCAGAACAAATGTGACATTTGTCCCCCCTTGGCTTGGTAGGCCGTGGACTGTAGCTAGCAGTCAGGGTGCGGGAGTGTCAGTCCCGTATAGATCTATACACACAATGCCCGCTCTCCCTACAGGAGACTTTGGTTACCAACTAGACAACGGGGAGATCCGTGTCTTGAAGATACATCTCGTATTCTGAATTCTGTTAGAGGCGCTGGAGAAACGGTATAGACTCGCGTATGAACTGACTCCTATGGAATTCTCATACTAGAAAGAGTGAATAGAACCTCCTAACTATTCCAATAATAGTTACTAGTGTCTTTGATCTATGAATGATGAATGGAAGGATGCCCTTCCTACCCAAGGGAAATGAATTGATCGATGTAAACCTTTATGTCTATACATGTATACATGATATATAATTAATGTTTAAACGACCTTCGGACGTATATCCGATACCCACCAGACCACATCCCAACGAGGAAAAGGAAATAGGGCGAACTAGCCTTCCTAAGTCCTTTAAACATTATTTATATAACTATACAAGTATATGCATGCATTTAACGAAATAGAAGCATAGAAGCATAGAAGAAAAATTTGATGAAAACTTTGGAAAACCTTTACACTTAAGAAAATTGTGACTTGATATCCTTTTTGTAAAATGCGCTTGAAGACCTTTGGAAATCCTTTGAAAACCTTTCATAAACAAGTTTTGAATATAAATTTTGATAAAACAATATAAGGGAAGAAAACCTTTGATTAAAATACTGCTGTAACTGGTTTTGAAGTATAAGATACAGCGTGAGAGACAATTTGAGAAAAGATTTAAACAAGTAAAAACGTTTTGGAAAACCATCTATGGTATTATACTTGGTAAAACAACTAAAAGTGTGATAAATCCTTGTGCATGCGGGTTATTAATCACATATGATTGATATGATAACTGGCATGTTTTAACTTGTATCCCCCCATAAAAGCATGTAAAAACATTTAAAAGGTTAATTCAGGGGTATGAACTCACGTTATGTTGGCGTTTCGGATGAATGGACGGTATAGGATGCTAAGTGTCAAGTGAGGACTTGACCACACACGCGAATCCTATTTAACATGTAATGATACATTTAAGTATCTAATTAGTCATTTAATAACTAATTAAGCAAGTAAGGATGTCTTACTACATAAAAACACTTTGCTACAAGTGCTAGAAGTATCAAGGGTTGCATAGAAGGTGTGTATGGACTCACATTGGAGTTTACTCTTCAAATGATGGCCCTTATGGGTGTTTACGGTTTCAAGAACACTTCCCCCATGATTTTACGGCTGTAAACTCATGGTAGTGGTGTCATGGGATGTTTAAAGGTCTTAACTCACTCATGGAATCATGCTAGAGTCGAATCAAGGGCTAAGGAAGTGATTGGGCTCAAAATGGACACAATAGGGAGTTTACGGTCCATTAACCGCTCCTTGAGGAGTTTACGGCTGTAAACACATGAGTTTACGGTCGTAAACTCATGTTTTTCCCTTTCTTTTGTTATTTGGTGGTTCTAGGCTATGTAGACAAGGTTCTAGTCACTTATATGAGCATAGGAATGTGTTAAAGGCACTTAAACACCTTGGAAATGTGTTTACGGTCTAAGAAGGTGTTCTTGGGGAGTTTACTAACTTAAACACATGAGTTTATGGTGTTAAACTCATGTTTGTCCATGAATCATGTGTTTTGGTGCATCAAATGAAGGATTACAAGGCTCTAGGCACTCGTTGAAGCTTTTGGAGGTGTTTGAGGGTTATTTTAACACCCAAAAAGGTGTTTATGGTCCTTGAAGATGGGTTTACGGTCTAAGGATGTTCTTAGACTGTAAACTCATGTTTACTCCCCATTTGCCAAGATTTTGGTGTTCTAAGTCCTTTCATGTAAGCCTCTAAGTCATTGCTAAGCCTTAAAGTGGTTTGGAAGGGTTTTTGGGCACCAAAACCCTCTTTCAAGGTGTTTACGGTTTTGGGATGCTCCTAAGACCGTAAAATTTTGTTCTTGGGGTTTTTGGATGTTTAAGCCATGAATTTGCAAGTTAGATGAAATAAACAACTAGCTGGGAAGGTTAACTTACCGATTTGAAGCTCGAAGGGGCGATTTTTGGCCAAAACCCGATTTGTAGAGAGAGAAAGTGTCTAAGGTGGGGGAAAAAGGGAGGGATGAAACCCACTCAACCCTTATATAGGGTGGAGTTTATGGCCTGGTTGGGGTTCACATGACACTAGCCGCGAACGGGGTTTTTCACGACTACCGTTAAACACGGCAAATTTTAAAATTAAACCTCCTTAATTTTTGTTCGCTTGACGAATATTATTTAAAATATTCCAACGGGTTTAAATCCGGTCAAAAATATTTTGGGATAAATTTGGCTAATTTTTGACGTACTTAATTTTGACGTTAATACTAACGGAAATTTTTGGGTTGCCACAATGTTTAAGTTCATTATCATTATTATGAGCATATTAACAAGATCTATCTGTGATTACAAGTCGTTATACTGATTAATCTACTTACAAGGATAATTTTTAAGTTGTGATTTAGTGAGGTGTTTAAAGTGGGATTTCCAAACAGTGTACTTTGTATACCAAACGGACCCTACCTCCGATATGATCCTACCTGGTTGTTCCTTACTTGATAGATCATGAAGTAGACTTTGAGTTAATGATGAATCTAGACTAATAATTAGTCGCAATGAATATTAGAATAAAATCTAGTGGTTATGATACTAGGTTTCATCTAAGGAAATCATATTGTTAAAAAGCGAAGCGATGCTCGAATATCGAGTCGTCACTTTAACAAGTGAGTGCATAGTTACTTTCATCTTACACATAGATATGATATATTTTATATAAATTACGTGCTATGTGTGCATATTATCTTTATACTTGCTATCTACGCTGGATGGACGATTTCATACATGTTTTAAATTATTTAAACTGTATATGTATTTTATGTCTACAAAATATGTTGGGTAAAACATAGGTAGATGAAATATGAGTTGGATGATGAGATAAGAGGTGATATAGACCATGAGATAATGGTGAGAGGTGAACAATGAGAGAAGCCTTTTACCCAAGCATTGGCCCCGTCATCTAGCAGAGTATGGATGACAACCACAAACTATTCTAGACACTCTAGTGGAACACTAGTAGGTCGCAACCTGTAGGTGTTATGAACGATGTGTTCACCGGTGTACTCTAAAAACCCATTGACATGTATTGCGAGTGGACTCTTGAAAATGATATTGTCAATAAACGAGATAAACTCTGGTGACTATGCAGACTTAGTGCCTAAACCATGGCAGTTGCACCTAGAGGACAATATCGGCAGCTGCGCCTAAATAAATACTGTCATAATTCTGGCAGCTGTGCCTAAATGATAATATTAGCATATGTGCTTGACAGCTATGCATTGGCAACAATGGACTTCATGCCTATTCCTCAGGATAATCCTTAGGAACGAATGAATGAGGAATAACTGATTCTGAGGGTAGATCCTTAAGAAATAAAGAAGATAATGGGGATGGGTAATTGAGTTGATTTTTTGATGTTTAAACACAATAATTATATTATTATGGGTTGAAAACCCTTTGTACTCACCAGGTTTCTCTACCTGACACACTCAAGTTTATCTATATCACAGGTGTCGATATGAAGCTACTTTACACTGTGAGATTTAAAAGAGATGTAGATCACTAGTGTAAATGAATGTAAGTTCTGTTTATGCTTATGTTTCTGTATTGACGATGACATCCCATTGTTTTGAAAATGAGTAAAAATACATATCTTTGGAAATGCTTTGATAACGTATTTATCATGTTTTTCTAGGAACAAATTCCACAACATATTTATTTAAAAGATACTCTGATTTTCAAAATAAAGCATAAACAAATCGGTCTTTTCCAGCCGTGAAAATGGGGATGTCACAGTTGGTATCAGAGCATTAGTTTAAGCGAACTAGGAATATGGATTTATTTATAGACTTAAACTTAGAATTTTAAGCGATGATCATGAGGAGCGTGTCTAATAAAATTTAGGTAATACACCTAAATAGACACAAGCACTAGCTAATTTAGAGACAATGGCTAACATGCTTTTATGTGCTAAATGATTTATGATGCTAAATGTATGATCGGATTTATGGTCTGTTGCCGACCGGATCAGGAAACTTTGTGTGTTTAGATTTCTAAACATTTAAATACGGTATTAGAACTAGCATGTAACTTTTCGGAGTGATAGGGAGGTTTACACATCGATCGTAAATAAAATCTCTCCTATCTTAATTCTCGTCATTACACACCAAACGTCGGATTTGGTGTATATATATCGAAATGGCAAGAACCCGAAGTGGAGTTAGGAATGCGAATGGAAATAGGAATCAACAACCTCAACCCCAAGTAATTGAGCATGTACCTGTAGTGGTAACTGCACCTGAGCCAATCATGATGTCCAGAGTACAAGCAATGATCCAGATGATGTTAGACCGTCAAATGGAAGAAACAAGGTGTTTAATTCAACAAAATCGAGATGAACCTACGGTGCTTGTTGAGCAGCCCGAACTGAATGAAGAGTTGTCAGAGGAGGGAAATTAAAGCCGTATGGTGAGTTAAGTTGGACCCTGAGTGGTCAAGAGAAACAAAACAGACAGAAGAAATGACAAGGATGGGCACATGTATAAGAACTTATTGAGTACCAAACCACCAAGCCTCTCTGGAAGCCCAAAACCAGTGGATATTATGGACTGGATCTCCGAGATGGAGATGGTATTTAAGCACTGCGACTGTAGCGATAAGCAAAAGACAGTCTTTGTAGTCAGACAACTAAAGACCGGAGTGCTAAGTTATTGGAAGTTGTTGGCAGATACAATGCCACGAGGAGAAACCATGCGAATATCTTGGGAAGCATTCATGGAGCAGTTGAAAATGCAGTACTGCTCAGAGATAGATCTGATAGATCTAAACAACAAATTTTAGAACCTAAAGAAAGGAAAGATGAGTGTGGATGAGTATGCCACCACATTCACCGAGAGGATACATCTATTCCCCTACTTGGTGCCTACTAAACTCTCCAAGATAGATAGGTTTGCTAACGGACTGCCCACAAACTTTGGCCCAATAGTCAAAATGGCGGCTACTTTGAAAACAGTCGTTAGAGCAGCTAAGAATGTAGAGACCCAGATAAGAGAAGGGGTCTAGAAAAAGATAAGGCAGGTGAAAAGAGGAAATTTGAAGGATCTTCAAGGTCCAACAAGGAGAGAAAATTCCTAAAGTCTGGAAGAGGAAGAGGAAGTAAAGCAAGACGGTGCGAGAAGTGCAAAAAGAAACACTCTGGAAAAGGCGGTAAGGAGGTGACTTGTTTCAAGTATGGAAAGCATGGGCATTACACCAATGAGTGTACATTCAACAAAAGGGTATGTTACGAATGTAATGAGGAAGGGCACTTCAGACAAGACTGCCCAAAGAGAGAAGGGGCTATAAAGCCAAATGTGTAACTAAATCCGAAAGCAAGAGCATTTCATATGATCCTTGATGAGGCAGCTGACAATGCAAGGAATCAGGAGTGAGGACTGATGGGTTTTGGTCATAAGACATCCTATGTGCTCATACAAACCCTAATGCTTGGATCTAGGTTTCTCTATTGTACATGCAAGTTATCCAAGACTATAAACACTAATTGTAGCATTCAAGTAATCATATTAACATAAGAATGGGTTCAAGATATTACCTTGATTGTTATGTAGCAATAACAATCCCAAATCTCCTTGTATTGACTTTAGAAAGCTTAGAGTCACAATTGTCACTCCTCTAATGGTTCACAAACACCATAAGCAAGAGGATGAAGAGGAAAGAGGATGGAGGCTGCCCAAAAACGTTTACAAACCCTATAGGAGTCATGTTCACGTTTTTGGTCCTTAAGGGGTCTATTTATAGTGAGGCAATTAGGGTTATCTAACAAGGAAACCCTAATTTGGATGCTTAAGCCCTAAGCAACCCATAGACTCCTTTAATTAAGGCCTTGGACGATTTCTCATGGGTTTCCCCATAGAATTCGTCCACTCCTTAATAGAAGGCAATCCATAGCCCAAATTGTAATTATCTTATAATTACAATTCTAGTCCCTTAAGTTTAATTAATCTCTTTTAGTCACAAAACTAATTACCAATTAATTATTGACTAATATTAATTAAACAATATGATTTCTCCTTTAATATATGATTCTCATAATATATTAATAAATCATATTTAATCCTTTCTCTCCATAATTCATCCTATCAAGTTGCTTTGGTGAAGGCAACCCAAAAGGACCATGTACCATCGGGTCAAGTACATACCAAAATAGTTATGGACTTAGACACTAATCCAACAGTCTCCCACTTGGATAAGTCTAATAACTATCATGCGTATGACTTCAGATCCTGATCTGCAATCGTAGCTTTCCAAAGCCGCTGTCAACTCTGATCCTATCAGATACACGTGTCCTTTGATAAGGGATCATATATTCCTCCATTCTAGATATCATATGAGACATGATTTCAAATCATTCTCTTTGTACTATATCTCGATTCCCGATTTATGACGACTGACTAATTGAACAAATCAAATTAGCCCTAGCCCGACCGAGCATTTACGTTTTTCATCACTAAATCATCGAGGGGCCCAAAGATATCGCTTTTATCCTACTTTGGATAAAAGGAACGGATAAACTTTGATACAATGCTTGCTTGCACTCACTCACCGAATCACACACAACAATATGTTTTATAACACCAAGTTACTAGTGCGTTTACATATTATCAATGTGCAACCGATTTCCAAGATACAACTCACACATCTCGGTTTCAAGAATATAAGATGTTATCGTCTCACCAATCACTCGTGATAAATTCATGGAGTGATCCAAGTGAGCGTGGGTTTAATCCAATGCTCATATTAATATTCATAAGCACTCACGAACGTTGCAGCAAACATTTGCTTATGTCTAATACTCTTTTAGACAATCCACACGCCAATTCATGATAGTCTTCATTCATACCTACTTCCAACATATGAACGACTGTGGCCCGTTCGAATAATTCGATTATTCTTAATAACTCAATTATTCTGGAAGTCAAAACATGCAAAGTGAAACACAAGAATAATACTAATCCCATATGGCCTCAAACCTTTGAGTATAAATAAAACTCCTTTTATTTATCACCATATCGATTACTCATTAATTGTCGTTTCGGGTAATCAACTTCTTACTTGAATTATTACGCTTGTCCCATGCTCTTAGCATGCACACAATGTTTACCTATGGTTCTTACTTTTGTGAAATAGATCAAATCGAACACATTTCCAATCATTCTCATTTCACAACTCCAAATCCTTTTTCATAAGTGTGAGAATATCAATTTCTTGTTAGTTATAAAATATGCTAGATTCTAACATTCTATCGTAATGTCACTGCACCAAAGTCACAAAGACTATTGCCAATGATATTACAAAGTCCTCTATCGGACATTGTTACAAGACAATTCCTTAGATATGATGTCTCTTACTCAAAGTACATTCCTTTGAACATCCTTTTGCATAAAGGTTTCTAATCTAGACATAGATTTTCAATGTTCAATTCCCTATATGGACACGTTTCCATATTTTCCATATGACAACTCATTCTTAATAGAATCTTATCTATTCGTAATGCTGTCGATATGGTCCATCCAATATGGAAACATTTCCATATTTTCCATATGACAACTCATCCTTAATAGAATCTTTTCTATTCATAATAATGTCGATATGGTCCATCCAATACCATGCTTCCAACTACTCACAAGCAACCAATCCTCGTCGAACTTTGGATTGTCCTTTGATAGTTGTTTAATTATTTTAGTCAAAACCAATTCTAGTCCCTTTTCCCTCTAAATGCGCTCGACATTTGGAAAATTTTAGAATGGTCAAATATTAAAGCATTTGCAATCGATCTTATACCCGAAGCGTATGGGACATGATGCATAATGTTTTATTTGCTACGTTCTAAAAAATTCGAATTGTGAAGAGGAATGCCGTAATCATAATCGAAATTTTTAGAACACACTATGTGCCTTTGACTAAATATTATTAACATTCCACAACCTAAGCCTTTAGATTTGAAATGAAGCATAATATTCTCTCCCTTAATTATAGCAAAACAACTTTACAACCCTTACGACTTTGCAAGGTATAACTCTTGTTTTCTATAATTAATATTGCTAACTTTGCAATACTTTCCTTAATAATCATTCAATCATAACATTTATGCTCCCACTATCATGATGATTATTATAAACATAACACTTATGCTCCCACTAGCTTCGACATGTATTCAGAAACAGCTTAACTTTCAGAAAAACAATACATATTGAATTTCTTAAGTTCATGTTTCTAATACTTATTGCTTTGATAATCTTTTATCAATTCTTCTTGAACTTATACACCTTTGCCTTAGATAGTTCATATGTGTGTCTAAACAATTAAGACTAATTGCCAAACCTCACAATTCAAATCATGGAAAGGGATACCGTAACCATGATTGAATTCGAGAATGCAATTTTACAATCACTATCTTCTTAAAATCTTTCTTAGTGAAAGCATTTCCCCACAATCATTTTCATGAAGGAGGAAATCTTATGACACTTAGATTTAAACGGTGTATTTGTTCCTATCCATGTGAATTTGTCAAAACCAAAGTTTACGACAAATTCAAACTCATATGGATCGAACTTTCTTAGTCTTGATTTCTTGCCTTATGGTAGCACAGCTGCCCACCATGTCTTCCAAGTAGTTAAGCAGCTCACCTTTTCTTATCAATTTACTTTCCATTGATCAAGGTCCTTGCCTGTTATGCATTCAAATGAGAACTTATAGGACTCTCATGCATAATTAACTCAAATGGAACGGCATAGAAACAAAATAATGTCAACACGATATGTTGTAAACCTCAACTCGTGTGCTAGTGATGATCAATAAGGTCTATTTGATTTGTTCTTGAAACCTTTCAAGACCATTAAGACTCCCACTGACTCCTTGACATATAAGATTCTCTTGTCAAGACATTTCTTGACAAACAAATATTCAAGAGTTAGTGTAGTTTTTATCAAAACACTTCATAAATTGGTCTTAGTTGGTCTTTGTCTTATCCAAGACATCACAACTTTTCACATTTGATGAATGTTATAAACCTTCTTAATACTTTTCCACTCAATGTCACAATCTCAACTCTAAGACTTGTTTTGGAACGAAGTATGATTGACTTCTTGATTTAACCATTTCTTCAATTCTTGATTCCTCTTCTTATACATACAATTGTACTAAGACTTCACTTAGAGGATCAATTGAGATATGGTTCTTAATCATTAAGTCCTATCATAAAGCATAAAAGCTACTCTCCCTTCATCTTAGAATGGAGAAACTTTTATCTTTCTACCTACTTGATTCTTCTTATTTGTTTTGCTATTGATTTAAACCTTTTCAATCAATTCATAATTACACTTAATCTTGTAAGTATAATCGCATTTACTAACTTTTAGTAAAACATGACGAATATCTTTGTTACTCTTATTATGGACTTGATCAACACGCAACTTTGTGTGCTCGATCTCCTAGTCTTTCACTTGACACTTTGTCAATGAATTGGTCTAATTTCCAAATATGAAATTTCTCATTCATCGTGCAACCAAGTTGCATGATTCCAAGTTTCTGTCCAATTGAAACTTGGGCGATGAGAAACTCTCTCCCTATTTGGTAAACTCTCGACTTTCCATAAATAACATAATAAGAACCAAATTCATTAATTCTAATATTCAAACATCAATTTTTTATATACGTCATTGCAAGGATAAATAAATAATATAAAATCAAAATTTATTTTACTACGGAAAATTTTGTCCTTACAATGCAATTCATTGAAAAACTATGCTAATACATCTTTCTTAGCAATCTAATTCTAACTCTAAGTAGTAGCTAAAGAATCTAATCTTTGAGAAATGTGATCGAAATCCATTCCTTCACTGTTAGATTCTGCTCACTTCTTCCCTTAAGCTTCCTCTATTTTCTTTAATCCTACAAAACATCAATTGTAATCTTATCACATTATGTATTAAGAATCTAGAATAGGAGCTTAAAAGAGTTAGTCAATGGTTTTTACCTATATTCGAGCCATACATTTCGACTCTCCCATCTCTTAGATCTCTTAGGTAAATGGGGCAGCTTCGTCTCCAACGCCCTTTCTCTTGGCAATAAAAGCAAATTGACTCTTTTGGAACATGACATGGAACTACTTTAGACATTGCCTTTCTCTTATGATCAAACCTTTCGATCATAGCATGTCTTTCATTGCCAATGTCTATATCCATAGAGGTCTTGAAGGCAGATTCACCAATCAACTTTGCTTTTCTATTGCGCCAAACCATTGCTGATTCAGCAGCAATAAGCATATAGGTGGGATCTATAAGGGTCACGTCGCGGTTCATCATATAGTACTCTCTTACGAAATCACTATATGAGTTAGGAAGTGACTGGAGAAACCAATCAACAACCATTTCCTCACAGACAATGGAACCCAACATTCTTAACCTATCAATGTGTGACTTCATCCCTAGGACGTGTGCACACACCGGCTTTCCTTCTTTATGTTTATTTGCCAAAAGGGCTTGAGTGATCTTGAACTTTTCAAGCCTTCGAACTTTTGGGTTAGGGAGAATAATTGGAGGAGGAGGAGGAAGTGAAGTATGATCTCTTGTTCCTTGATCTAATCGTGGAATATCATCTTCATGTGGAAAGCTTGTCCCACGGGATTCGGGAAGACCATAGTTGTCGAAATTTGACATCTACAAAACGGGAGAAAAAGAATTCAAGTTAGTTGATAGATTGAGTCCTTAGTAAATCACCCAAATGAGATACTAAGGCTAGGACCCAACACAATATTCTACAACTCGGGAGAGGGATACCGTAACCCAAATTGCAGAACATTTGAAGGTAAGTGACGATTCACTAATTTCCACCATGAAAAACAAAAAAAAGAAATTTAAGTTTTAAATCTATGAAAATTCCTAGATCCTATGAGATTCATTGAACATTTCAATGGCATGTTTAAATCTCGATATGCCCCTCTTGGTTGTGACTGGGATGCCGAGGATCACAAAGCGGGTGTGAATAACCATGCAAACTTACATGGTGCCCTCACATGTTACAGTCACCTATTCGATGTGCCGGTAAACCACACACGCTCCACCGAACTATGACAAACATTGAGTCACCCTTTGCTACCTTTGCTTAGAACCATTTAGTGTGCCGGTAAACCACACACGATCCACTAACGTCTTCGCAAGGGCACAAAGTGTAATTTCATGGAATTGCATCAATTCACTTTTGCCTAAGTAACTAAGATTGGGAATTTTATGAACACATTTAGTTACTTTTGTAATTCATTATACTTATAATGGAAGGTTTTCGTCCTATCCTACCCGTTCGGCTAACGACCCTCCACTAGTCAAGAGTGCGGTGGGTAAGAGTGGATACCCATTCAATCGCCATTTTATAGGCAATTTCCTTAAACACCCCTTATAGACCAGCTTCGTGAATGAGGCCTACTAATTATAAGACTGACTTTTACTCATACATATATAATGTTAGACTTTTAATGTTATATATACTATAGGGTGTATTTTACAACTTTTAAAATACTAGGTGGTCAAATCTAATAATTATACTTTTAATTCAATTAAATTGTAAACCAAAACTTTATGGATTTATTAAGCCTCTTTTAATTATACACCTTAATTAATTAATAAAACCATAAGGGTGTGATTTGAATCTTTTTCAAAACAATACTAGGGTTTTAGAATTTAACATTCCTAAATTAAACCTTTAGTCAACTTTTAAATTCCAAAACTTGAGGGCATGTTTTGAAACATTTCAAAACATTAGGGTTTAGAATTTAAATATACATCAAAATTAAACTATTTAATCAAAATTTAAATTCCAAAACTTGAGGGCAAGTTTTGAAACCTTTTTCAAAACATTAGGGTTTCAACTATTTAAATTTCAAAACAACAAAACTTTTTGGGTTCAAATTTAAACTATAAAACCTAAAGGGGAAAATATGAAACTTTTCAAAGCACAAGGATCAAATAACAAATAATCTAAATTAACATTTAATCACATAATTATCCATATTTGATTTATTTAATGATTTCTTGCAAAACAATTTACCAATTTAATCAAAATAATTAATCAATTATCACATAAGGAGACAAATATTTTATTAATTGATAAATATCTTCAATTAGATCAAGAATATAGTCAAATATATCATAAAATCGGATTTATATTGATCTAATATGATAAGACAACTATCCTTAAGCAAAAACAACAAGAAATCCCGATTTTCCCTCACTCTGACCAGCCGACTCGTCGAGTCAAGCATGGACTCGTCGAGTTCATCATGGACTCGGCGAGTTCATCTAGAAACTCGACGAGTTCAACAAGCAGAACCACAAAAAAACGATTTTTTCAACATACAAAGCATCAATACAATAGAAACCAATCTAGGCTCTGATACCACTGATGGGTTTTGGTCATAAGACATCCTATGTGCTCATACAAACGCTAATGCTTGGATCTAGGTTTCTCTATTGTACATGCAAGTTATCCAAGACTATAAACCCTAATTCTAGCATTCAAGTAATCATATTAACATAAGAATGGGTTCAAGATATTACCTTGATTGTTATGTAGCAATAACAATCCCAAATCTCCTTGTATTGACTTTAGAAAGCTTAGAGTCACAATTGTCACTCCTCTAATGGTTCACAAACACCATAAGCAAGAGGATGAAGAGGAGAGAGGTTGGAGGCTGCCCAAAAACGTCTACAAACCCTAGAGGAGTCTTGTTCACGTTTTTGGTCCTTAAGGGGTCTATTTATAGTGAGGCAATTAGGGTTATCTAACAAGGAAACCCTAATTTGGATGCTTAGGCCCCAAGGAACCCATAAACTCCTTTAATTAAGGCCTTGGACGATTTCTCATGGGTTTCCCCATAGAATTCGTCCACGCCTTAATATAAGGCAATCCATAGCCCAAATTGCAATTATCTTATAATTACAATTCCAGTCCCTTAATTTTAATTAATCTCTTTTAGTCACAAAACTAATTACCAATTAATTCTTGACTAATATTAATTAAACAATATGATTTCTCCTTTAACATATTATTCTTATAATATATTAATAAATCATGTTTAATCCTTTCTCTCCATAATTCATCCTATCAAGTTGCTTTGGTGAAGGCAACCCAAAAGGACCATGCACCATCGGGTCAAGTACATACCAAAATAGTTATGGACTTAGACACTAATCCAACAAGGACAGATATCCGAAGAGCAAGTCATGAAGTAGTCATGTAAATAGTACCACGTAGTGAAGCCTATTAGAGGCATAGTATAAGGTAAACTTAAATGCATGTGTAATCGTTTCAAGAAATAATATAAACCCCGGTTTTGTTATCTGATGTGTTGGATGATTGTGTGAAATTATTGAATGGTGGTTTGGAAAACTATGGGACAATACTTGGGACAGGTATGAGTAGGTGTGAATGGTAGTAGAGGTCTATACTACCGGAAGCACATGACTCACACTTGGATCAGGGAAAGTCACAAGGTTACCAGGAAGCTTGTAATTGGTTCCGTTTGTTCATGTATGTCATTACCATTGTTTCGGTAATGATGAAGAAGAGATTTTTATTTCGACCCTAATGGTCTTATCAAATCGAGTCCGACTAAGACGAGTATGTTACATGGTTCAAAGAACCAAGTTCGATGTAACATCTGACTTTAAACAGAAGAATGAAATCAAAGTGATCAATAGAAGTATCGTGCTCATTGTTAGAGAAATTGGTAGCTAGAAATGCTACATGTTAAAATGAGATATATCACATTAGAACATGAAGGAAAGTATATTCCGTTCTAGAATTTAACTCTAAGAGACCTTAGTCTAAGCGTTACGACACACGATGAAAGGTCATTAGAACGTGACCCAGTTTCCATTGTTGAAATCAAATAACTTAAGTTGTTAAGAAGAAGAAGGATTCTCCAATAAGGATCGAGATTTTGACTTGAATGTCATAACTTGGAGTCTAACATGGGATAGAGAGCGGGTGCAAGATCGAACACCGCCAGCAGTCAAGAAGTCCAAGAGTTAGATACTCGTTCGAAGAAACATAGAAGTTACAGTTATTACCTAGGATGAAGAGATACCATATGGAATCATTATACAACCCTATTTCGTTGATGGTTCCGGGATGTAATCATCTTAAGAGGGAGATAATTGTAACGCCCGCAGTTTCGGGCTAGTCAATTTAGAGACAACGAGCATCAAAAATGAGTTTTTGATGGAAGATTATTTAGAAGAATTAATCTTAACTAAGTTATAATATATGTTACAACGGTTTCGTACATATAAAGAACGCCAAAATCCGAGTTATAACGAAGAAGTTATGGCTAATCGAAGTTTTACAGCAAAACCGACACGACACCGGGAAATGTAAATAGTGAATTTACGATAGAGGACTTTTTGGCCTTAGTGATCTAAACTAAAGTTGTTGTAAATGTTAAACTAAGAGTTTATATAAAAGAACGCCCAAATCCGACTTAGTATGAAGAAGTTATGATTTTTCTAAGATTTTGCATGACAGTGCACAACCTGAAATTCGAATTTTAGATCGATCGGTTTTTGGCCTACGCAACCTAAATGAGTATTGAAGATATCATTATTAGTAGTGCAACGGTAAAAAGACATACAAAAACAGACGTCGGATGAAGAAGTTATGAATTTTTAACGGACTTTTCATGTCCCGGCCTGTTTAAATTATAAATTTAAAAATAAATTCAAAATTGGCCGACGGAGTCTAAACGAAAGTTGTAGATCATGTTTCCACCTGCACGTGGATATAAATAACATAAAAAACGGAGCTCGTATACGAAAGTTATGGATTTTAGAAAATAATTAGTTTTTGGGGTAATCTGCGAGTGACACATGGCACAATCTGGGCCACAACTTCTTCCCCATGGCTTGGAACGAGATGGCGACACATGGAAAAGAACGCGCTACGTTCGTCTAGGAAACACATTGTGTTCGCACCAAACCCAACCTATAAATAGAGGCACAAATCTCCCATTTTCTTCACACCTCTCCACTTCTTTTCTCCCAAACACCCCCAAACCCTCAAGGTTTTTCCCTAACACCTCCAAGGACTAAGAAGCAACTCCCGAAGAACTAGAAGGCTCCGAGAAGAAGAGCTTTTGGCTCAAAAATTCTTCCCCCGCAGAGCTCAGTTCCTAACCAAATCCCCTAGTAAGTGAGTTATGCTTACCCTACTTTTAGTATAACTTATGTTTAAGTTCATTATCGTTATTATGAGGATATAAACAAGATTTATCAGTGATTCCAAGTCGTTATACTGATTGATTTTCTTACGGGGATTATGTCTAAGCTATGATTTAGAGAGGTGTTTAAAGTGGGATTTCCAAATAGTATACTTTGTATACCAAACGGACACTACCTCCAATATGATCCTACCTGGTTGTTCCTTACTTGATAGAACATGAAGTAGACTTTGAGTTAATGATGAATCTAAACTAATAATTAGTCGCAATGAATAGTAAACTAAAATCTAGTGGTAATGATACTAGGTTTCATCGAAGGAAATCATATTGTCAAAAAGCGAAGCGATGCTCGAATATCGAGTCATCACTTTAACAAGTAAGTGCATAGTTACTTTCAGCTTACACATAGATATGAAGTATTTTATATAAATTATGTGCTATGTGTGCATATTATCTTTATACTTGCTATCTATGCTGGATGAACGATTTTATACATGTTTTAAATTATTTAAATTGTATATGTATTTTATATCTACAAAATATGTTGGGTAAAACATGGGTAGATTAAATATGAGTTGGATGATTAGATGAGAGGTGATATAGACCAGGAGATAACAGTGAGAGGTAAACAATGAGAGAAGCCTTTTACCTAAGCGTTGGCCCCGTCATCTATCCGAATATGGATGACAACCATAGACTATTCTAGACACTCCAATGGAACACTAGTAGGCTTGCAACCTGTAGGTGTTGTGAACGATGTGTTCACTGGTGTACTCTAAAATCCCATTGACATGTATTGCAAGTGGACTCTCGAAAATGATATAGTCAATGAAAGAGATAAACCCTGGCGACTATCCAGACTTAGTGCCTAAATCCTGGCAGTTGCGCCTAGAGGACAATATCGGCAACTGCGCCTAAATAAAGAATGTCATAGTTTTGGTAGTTGTGCGTAAATGATAATGTTAGCAGCGTTACTTGGCAGCTGTGTCATTGGCAACAACGGACTTCATGCCTATTCCTCAGGATAATCCTTAGGAATGAATGAACGAGAAATAACTAATTCTTAGGGTAGATCCTTAAGAAATAAAGAAGATAATGGGGATAGGTAATTAGGTTGATTGTTTGATGTTTAAACACAATAATTATATTATTGTGGGTTGAAAACCCTATGTACTCACCAGGTTTCGTAACCTGACACATTCAAGTTTATCTGTATCACAGGTGTCGATATGAGGCTACTTTAGACTGAGAGATTTAAAAGAGATGTAGATCACTAGTGTAAATGAATGTAAGTTCTGTTTATGCTTATGTTTCTATGTTGACGATGACATCCCAATATTCTGAAAATAAATAACAATACATTTTTTTGGAAATGCTTTGATAACGTATATATCATGATTTTCTAGGAACAAATTCCACAACATATTTCTTTAAAAAATAATCTGATTTTCAAAATAAAACATAAAACAATCAGTCTTTTTTGGCCGTGAAAAAGGGGATGTGACAAGAATTGAGATCCAATCAAATGGATCCATAGAAAATGAGGTTTGCAACTCCAACCATTAAAGTTTCAGATTGTTTATAGCTTCATTTTCAGTTATTTCAGGTGACCATGGAGGAAATAGTGCTTTCTTGTTTGCAAGAATATCTTCAACATTTTTCTTTTTAGCTTCTTCAGCAATAATCTTTGCATTTATGTCACTGAGTTCATCCAGCAACACATCACGTTTCAGTTTTTCCGCTTGTTGTTCCTCAATTAATTTTGGATTTAATTCATCTTCCTTTTTAGTTACAATCTTCACATTTCATTTCCCTGAAGCAGAAGCTACATTACCCTTTTGGCCAATTATCTTTTCTCTCAATCTATTATGTTTTTCTTCCAAAGTTCTTTCTCCAAATGAATTTTCTCATTATTATTCTCCATTGGACCAGTTTGATAAGGATTGTTTATTTTGACGTCTAGATACACTCCTCCTTCTCCCCTTGTTGCGAAGTAGCCACGCTACTCATAACAATTGAAATATCATTCAACTTTGAGAGAATAGGCTTCAACTTTGCATCTGTGAGTTGCAAAATGTAATATGTGTAAGGAGCATCTTTTGTTTCAACAATTTTGACTAACCGTTGGTTGATCTGAAAAAATTTCCCTTTAACCAACAAGAGCTCTTCGTTTGTTTTGCCAAGATCAAGAACAACATTCTTCAATTGTTCCCTTAGGACCTTGATTTTCATTGTTGAGTCGGACAGAGCATCCATTATTTTGTTCTCATAAGCAAGACTTGTCTGTAAAGTGATAATGAAGTTTGCAATAGAAGTGTAACAATGATCATTATCTTTTTGTATCCCAAAGAGAAGATCAGACAAGGCTTCTTTTTCATTCTGCAATGAAGTTTGAAAACTAAGAATCACCTCGTTTATTTTAGAAACATTGGTGGTAAAGGATGTCTGAAATGAAGTCATGAAATTATATTGCTTTGTTGCAACCTTATTGATTTTGGTGAGAATCTTAGAGACTTGCAAACTAGCTTTCTAACTAGTTGAGAAGAATCTTCAACTTGCTTATTGTGTTGTGAAAGATGTTGGATAAGGTGTCTATGTCCATAACTATATTTAGTATGAACTTGACCCGACCCGGGATGGATAAGGTGTTCATGTTCTTATGAGTTATTGTTAGATCATAGGAATTATTTGTTGAATTGTTTAATGATTAATTCTTGATCAATTATGTGTTTGAACGGGCTCCATAATTTGTCCTCAAGTTATGGATTACCAAAAGTCACTCTTTTAAATTCCGTTTATAAACACATAGGTTACATTAAATGAAATGTCTCATTCTAATAAACCATTAACTCATAAGTTATGAAGTTGAAAAGTCTTGAATAGTTTCAAAACTTTGCCTCAAGTTTTGGAATTTGTAAAGTCTCACACACTAATACTTTAATTCCAAACTGATCCTTAGAATTTTAAAAGTTTAAAATTCAACCGTTATACTTCTATAATATTAAAAGTTTAATTATTATATATATATATATATATATATATATATATATATATATATAACAATAAGTCAGTCTTACCATTAGTAGGCCTCATTCGCGAAGCCGGTCTATAAGGGGGGTATAAGGTTACTGCCTATAAAATGGCGGTTTAATGGGTGTCCACTCTCACCCACCTCTTTCTTGACTGGTGGAGGGTCTTTAGCTAAACGGGTAGGATAGGACCTTAATCCTCATTAAAAGTATAGTGAAATTATAAAGTAACTAAACCTTTATTAATTTCCAATCTTAGTTACTTCAGGAAAATGTGAAATAGGTGCTAACCCATGAAATTACACTTTTCACCTTACCAAGTCGTTAGTGGAGCGTGTGTGGTTAACCGACACACTAACTAGGACTAGTAAGAGTGGCAAAGGGTGACTTAAGTTTTATCATAGATCGGTGGAGCGCGTGTGGTTAACCGACACATCGATTGGGTGATAAAATTAAGGGTACCGAGTCAATTTACATGGTTATTCACACCTTGTTTGTGATCCTCGGCATCCCAGTCACAAAATTAAGAGGGCACAATCGAGATGTAAACATGCCATTGAAAGTTCAATGAATCTCAAAAGATCTAGGAGTTTCAAATCCAATTAAAACTTAATAATTTATTTTGTTTATAATGGTGGAAGTTGGTAAATCGTCATTTACGTACCTTCAAATATTTTATAGCTTGGATTACGACATCTCTCTTCCAAGTTATGAAATAGTTTGTAGTGTCCTAGCCTTAATATTTCATTTGGGTGACTTATTAAGGACTCTTTATCTAATTAAAACTTGTCTTTCTTGTGACATCCCCATTTTCACGACTAGAAAAGACCGATTGTGTTTATACTTTATGAAAATCAGAGTACCTCTTTTAATAAAAATGTTGTGGAATTTGTTCCTAGAAAAACACGATAAATACGTTATCAAAGCATTTCTGAAGAAACGTATTTTATTCATTTTAAAACATTTGGGATGTCATCGTCAATACATAAACATAAGCATAAACAAAACTTACATTCATTTACACTAGTGATCTATATCTCCTTAGTCTCTCAGTGTAATGTAACTTCATATCGACACCTGTGACATAAATAAACTGAGTGGGTCAGGTTGGGAAACCTGGTGTGTACATAGGGTTTTCAACCCACAATAATATAATTATTATGTTAAAAAAATCAAACAATCAACCCAATTATCCATCCCCATTATCTTCTTTAGTCTTAAGGATCTACCCTAAGAATCATCTATTCCTCGTTCATTCATTCCTAAGGATCATCCTAAGGAATCGGCACAAAGTCCATCGTTGCCACGGTTTACACAACGGGCACTAAGTCTGCATAGTCGCCAGGGTTTAGGCATTTGGTCTTCATGATCACCAAGGTTTAGGTATCAAGTCTGCATGATCACCAGGGTTTAGGCATCAAGTATGCATGATCACCAGGGTTTAGGTATCAAGTCTGCATGATTACCAGGGTATTGGCATCAAGTCTGCATGATCACCAGGGTTTAGGCATCAAGTCTGCATGATTACCTAGGTTTAGAATACACCGGGTGGACACATCGTTCACAACACCTATAGGTTGCGAGCCTGGTAGTGTTCCACTGGACTGTCTAGAATAGTCCGTGGTTGTCATCCATACTCTGTTGAATGACGGGGCCATCGTTTGGGAAAAGGCTTCTCACATCGTCCACCTCATACCCTCACCTCGTGGTCTATAACACCTCTCAACTCATCATCCAACTCATATTCCATCTATTACATCTACCCATGTTTTACCCCAACATTATCATAGATATAAAATACATATATAGTTTAAATCATTTAAAACATGTATAAAATCGTTTATCCAACATAGACAATAAGTATTCAGATAATATGCACACATAGCACGTAATTTATATAAAATACTTCATATCTATGTGTGAGATGAAAGTAACTATGCACTCACCTGATGACTCGGTACTCGGACAGCACTTCGTTACTGTTAAAACAATTTCCCACGGACAAAACCTAGTATCATTACCACTAGAGTTTAGTCTAACATTAACCGCGACTAATTAATAGTCTAGATATTATTACTATTATATAAGCGTTAGGAAACACTCTTATATAACTCATAATAATAGCCCAAATACTCATTATAAGTTCCTAATAACGTTACTATATGAAAACATAAGCTATACTAAAGATAGGGTTGGTATAGCTCACTTACAACGGGTTTCCTTGGAAACCAGGCTCTGCCGAAGCAGAGTTTATGAGCCGAAGGCTCTTACTTTCGGAGCCGTCAGGCACTCCGGGGCTACCGTCTCGTGCTAGGGGGTTCCCTAGGCTTATTGGGGGGGGGGGGGTTTGGGCGGTTTAGAGAGAGTTTCTAGAGAGAGAAAGAAGGGGTGAAGGTGTGAGGTTGAGGGTTGCCCGACACCTCTATTTATAGTGCTCCTGGAGCGTCACCACGTCGTGGTGTTGCATAGGCTCCAAGGCTCCGCCTGGTGCTGATACTTGACAACGCACACACGATGGAAAACAACCGATTTTCAAAACTTCATAACTTTCACATACGAACTCCGTTTTCGACGTTCTTTTTTTCCAAGCGTAGGTAAAAACAAGATCTACAACTTTCATTTAGACTTCGTCGGCTAGTTCACGGCTGATCTTAAATTTAACACTAGGAGGAGATTAGACTGTTAAATGACCGCGGAGAATTCGTAACTCCTTTATACGGACTCTGTTTTCGTCTATCTTTTTACCGTTGAGTTCCTATTAATGTGATCTTCAACTCTCATTAAGGTTGCATAAGCCAAAAACCGCTCGAACTAAAATTCGAGTTTCGGGCCGTGCACTGCTATGCCAAATCTTAGAAAAATCATAATTTCCTCATACGAAGTCAGATTTGGGCGTTCTTTTTATGGATGTTCTCCGTTTAACGTATACTACAAATTTGGTTTATATTACTAAGGCCTAAAATTCTTCTATCGTAAATTCACTATTTATGTCTCACAGTGTCGTGCTGGTTTTGCCGAAAAACTTCGACGGGCCATAACTTCTTCGTTATAACTCGGATTTCGGCGTTCTTTATGTGTACGGAACCCTTGAGACATATTATACAACTTAGTTAAGATTATTTATTCTACATAATCTTTTGTTAAAAAGTCGTTTTCGACCCCTATTATCTCTAAATTGACTAGCTCAGATCTACGGGCGTTATAATTATCTCCCCTTTAGGATGATTACGTCCCGGAATCATCAATGAAACAGGGATCACATGATGAATCCATATGTTATCTCTTCATACTAAGTAATAACCGTAACTTTGATATTTCTTCAGACGAGTATCTAACTCTAAGACTTCCTGATTACAGGCGATGCCCGATCTTGGACCCGTTCTCTATCTCACGTTAGACTTCTAGTCATGATCTTCATGCCGTGATATTGATTTTTATTGGAGACTCCTTCTTTAACAAACTTGAGATAAGTTTCTTCCTTCGATTATCATAATACACCGATGGGTCATGTTCTAATGACCTCTCATCGTATGATGCATTGCTTGGACTCAGGTTTTTTAGAGTCGAATTCCAGAACAGACTATACCTTCCTTCATGTTCTAATCACATCTTAAAAGGTAGCATTTCTAGATACAAGCAACCGTCGTGATACTTCTACTAATCACTACAATTATCTTTTACTTCAATCCTATGGCTCAAGTCAGATGTTACATCGAACTTGGTTCTTTGAACCACATAACATACTCATCGTAGTCGGACTCAATTTGATATGACCACTAGGGTCGGAATAACAATCATCTTCTTATTCATTACCGAAACGATGGTAACAACATACTTGAATAAAACAGACTCAATTATTGGCTTCTTGGTAACCTTGTGACTTTCCCTGATCCAAGTGTGAGTCCTGTGCTTCTGGTAGTATATGCATCTACTACCTTTCACACCTACTCATACTCGTCCCAAGTATTGTATCGCAGATTTCCAAGTTACCATACAATAAAATCACATAACACTTTAACACACCAGATAACAAAACGAAGGCTTTATTATTTCTCGAAATTATTATATAGGTGTTCAAGTTCACCCTAGACTATGCCTCTAATAGGCTACATCATACGATGTGATGGCTACTACATAACTTGATCTTCGGATATGAAGTCCTCATCCTTGATTCCTCGCATGGTTTTATGCTTCGTCGAGGATCATGTGGAATGCCCTTGGCCTTGGTGGTATGTTTGGCCTTGCTGCCTCGCTTTTCTTTGGGCAGTCCCTACAAATATGCCCTTCTTTGTTACATCCATAACACACCTTTTTGTTGGATGCACACTTGCTGGCGTAATGCCTCGTTTTTCCACATTTGTAGCAAGTCACCTCCTCGCTACATTTCCCGAAGTGCTTCTTTATACACTTCTCGCACCACTTGGCTTCGCCTCCTCCTCCTTCATCAGTCTTTGAGAATTTCCTTTCTCTGTTGCATTTTGAAGATCCTTCATGCTTCCTTTTCTCGCCAACTTCAGCTCTCTCCAGACCCTTTTCCCTAATCTGGGTCTCAACATTCCTGGCTGCCTAGATGGCAGCTTTCAAAGTGGTTGCTTGCTTGAACGTTGGACCAAAGTCCGCTGGTAATCCATGGGCAAACTTGTTAACCTTGGAGAGTTCGGTTGGGACTAGGTAAGGAACCAACTTCATCTTTTCCGTAAAGCTTGCAGCGTATTCTGTAACACTCATTCGTCCCTTCTTCAGGTTCTGGAACTCATTGTTGATTTCCAGAAGATCCTGCTCAGAGTAGTATTGCATCTTCAGCTGCACCAGAAAATCCTCCCAGGACATCTTACTAGCTTCTCCCTTAGGCATTCAATCAGCTAGTAGCTTCCACCAGCTCAGTACTCCAGACTTTAACAGAGGGACCGCAAGGGCGGTCTTCTGTTTGTTGCTACACTCACAACTCTCAAACATTGTCTCCATCTCGGAGATGTATTCCATAACTTCCACCGGTGATGGGCTTCCAGAAAGACTCAGGGGTTTAGATGCCATGAAATCCTTGTACTTGCATCCACGCCCATCATTTCCTCCATCCTAATTGTTTCGTCTAAGTATTGGTGGTTTGGCTTGACCAATAGTCCTACTGTAGTTTCCTCCTTCTGACTGCCCATCATTCAACTCGGGCTGTTCAATTGGTACTGTAAGTTCTTCTCGGTTCTGTTGAAGTAAACGCCTTGTTTCCTCCATTTGACGATCCCACATCATTTGGATCATCGCTTGTACTCCGGCCATCGTTATTAGCTCAGGTGCCACTTCTTCGAATACAGGTATTTGTTGTATCACTGGAGGTTGAGGGGGTTGGTTCCTATTTCCATTTGCGTTTACGTTTCCGCTACAAGTCCTTGCCATCTTGATCTATACACCAAATAAGGTGAATCTAGATCTTTATTTAGGATAGACGTTTAAATCGTCCTTCTCACTCCGAAACTTTTACATGCTAGTTCTAATATCGTAGTCGTACGTTTAGAATCCTAAACACAAAAGGTTTCCAGATCCGGTCGGCAACAGACCGTAGATCCGAATAAATAACATCATATAAGGCAAAAAGCATTTAGCACATAAAAGAATTTTAGGCATAATCCCTAAAATAAGCTAGTGCCCACACCTCACAATCATCGCTTAGCATTCTAAGTTTAAGTCTAGAAATCCTACAAATTCCTAGTTCGCTTAAACTAATTCTCTGATACCAACTGTGACATCCCAATTTTCACGGCCAGAAAAGACCGATTGTGTTTATGCTTTATGAAAATCAGAGTAACTCTTTTAATAAAAATGTTGCAGAATTTGTTCCCAGAAAAACATGATAAATACGCTATCAAAGCATTTCCGAAGAAACGTATTTTATACATTTTAAAACATTTGGGATGTCATCGTCAATACAGAAACATAAGCATAAACAGAACTTACATTCATTTACACTAGTGATCTATATCTCCTTAGTCTCTCAGTGTAATGTAACTTCATATCGACACCTGTGACATAAATAAACTGAGTGGGTCAGGTTGGGAAACCTGGTGTGTACATAGGGTTTTCAACCCACAATAATATAATTATTATGTTAAAAAAATCAAACAATCAACCCAATTATCCATCCCCATTATCTTCTTTAGTCTTAAGGATCTACCCTAAGAATCATCTATTCCTCGTTCATTCATTCCTAAGAATCATCCTAAGGAATCAGCACAAAGTCCATCATTTCCACGGTTTACACAACGGGCAGTAAGTCTGCATAGTCGCCAGGGTTTAGGCATCAAGTCTGCATGATCACCAAGGTTGAGGTATCATGTCTGCATGATCACCAGGGTTTAGGCATCAAGTATGCATGATCACCAGGGTTTAGGTATCAAGTCTGCATGATTACCAGGGTATTGGCATCAAGTCTGCATGATCACCAGGGTTTAGGCATCAAGTCTGCATGATTACCTAGGTTTAGAATACACCGGGTGGACACATCGTTCACAACACCTATAGGTTGCGAGCCTGGTTGTGTTCCACTGGACTGTCTAGAATAGTCTGTGGTTGTCATCCATACTCTGCTGAATGACGGGGCCATCGTTTGGGAAAAGGCTGATCATATCGTCCACCTCTCACCCTCACCTCGTGGTCTATAACACATCTCAACTCATCATCCAACTCATATTCCATCTATTACATCTACCCATGTTTTACCCTAACATTATCATAGATATAAAATACATATACAGTTTAAATCATTTAAAACATGTATAAAATTGTTCATCCAACATAGAGAACAAGTACTTAGATAATATGCACACATAGCACGTAATTTATATAAAATACTTCATATCTATCTGTAAGATGAAAGTAACTATGCACTCACCTGATGACTCGGTACTCGGACAACACTTCGTTATTGTTAAAACAATTTCCCTCGGACAAAAGCTAGTATCATTACAACTAGATTTTAGTCTAACGTTAACCGTGACTAATTAATAGTCTAGATATTATTACTATTATATAAGCGTTAAGAAACACTCTTATATAACTCCTAATAATAGCCCAAATACTCATTATAAGTTCCTAATAACGTTACTATATTAAAAAATAAGCTATACTAAAGATAGGGTAGGTATAACTCACTTACAGCGGGTTTCCTTGGAAACCGGGCTCTATCGGAGAAGAGTTTCTAGAGAGAGTTTCTAGAGAGAGCTTCTGCCTCATGCTAGAGGGTTGCCTAGGCTTATTTGGGGGGGGGGGGGGGGGTTTGGGAGGTTTAGAGAGAGTTTCTAGAGAGAGAAAGAAGGGGTGAAGGTGTGAGGTTGAGGGTTGCCCCGACACCTCTATTTATAGTGTTCCTGGAGCGTCACCACGTCGTGGTGGCCCTCACCACATCGTGGTGTTGCGTAGGCTCCAAGGCTTCGTCTAGTGCTGACACGTGGCGATGCATACAAGGTGGAAATCAGCCGATTTTCAAAAATTCATAACTTTTTCATACAAACTCCATTTTTGACATTCTTTTTTTTTCCGTTTTCGACGTTCTCTGCCGATCGTAAATTTAACACTAGGAGGAGATTAGACTGTTAAATGACCGCGGAGAATTCATAACTCCTTCATACGGACTCTGTTTTCGTCTATCTTTTTACCGTTGAGTTCCTATTAATGAGATCTTCAACTCTCATTAAGGTTGCGTAAGCCAAAAGCCGCTCGAACTAAAATTCGAGTTTCGGGCCGTGTACTGCTATGCTAAATCTTAGAAAAATCATAACTTCCTCATACGAAGTCAAATTCGGGCGTTCTTTTTATGGATGTTCTTCGTTTAACGTATACTACAAATTTGGTTTATATTACTAAGGCCAAAAATTCTTCTATCATAAATTCACTATTTACGTCTCACGGTGTCGTGCCGGTTTTGCCGAAAAACTTCGACGGGCCATAACTTCTTCATTATAACTCGGATTTCGGCATTCTCTGTATGTACCGAACCCTTGAGACATATTATACAACTTGGTTAATATTATTTATTCTAAATAATATTTTGTCAAAAAGTCGTTTTCGACCCCTATTATCTCTAAATTGACTAGCCCAGATCTACGTGTGTTGCATTTCTTTTCTTTCAGATGTCTTCTAACACTGCCGCTGGCTCAAACCCTACATGCTACTTTTCCCTCATGAAATTGTGTGGGAAGGTCACTTTTGATGGTTCTAATTTCAATGAATGGATTAGGAACATCATAATGATTACCTGCTATGAGGACAAGGAATATGTCCTTGACAGGGAGCTTAAGGGTTATCAATGAGTCCACTACTACTCCTGAGGATATTGTTAAGTATGTTGCACATGAGAGGGATGCTACTAAAGTGTCCCGCATTATGTTGGCTACTATGACTCCCGAACTCCAGAAATCCTATGAAGATTTCTACCCCTATGAGATGCACCTGGATCTGATGGAAAGGTACCATCAGAGTGCGCGACAAGAGAGGT
This sequence comes from Lactuca serriola, assembly GCF_051521515.1. Taxonomy (NCBI): domain Eukaryota; kingdom Viridiplantae; phylum Streptophyta; class Magnoliopsida; order Asterales; family Asteraceae; genus Lactuca; species Lactuca serriola. Next base: position 129,376,473 of record NC_136410.1, read on the forward strand.
ATGAAATCATCTCCTCTATGATAACAGCTAGGATGAAGGATGGTGAACCCATCACCGATCACTTGCAGAAAATGCAAAGATTCATGGACCGGTTGCTAAAGCTTAATGTGGACTTCCCTGAGGACATGGCGATTGATATCATTCTCCATTCCTTACCTCTAAGTTATGATCAGTTTCGTATGACTTATCATATGAATAAGGAGGAAGTCACACTTAGCAAACTTCAATAAATTTTAAGGACTGCTGAGAGTGGCCTTAAATATAAATCGGTTGTTACTTCTACACCAACTACTACAACAACCCATGTTCTGGCAATTGGGCAGGGAAAGGGGAAGAAGAGGAAGACTCCTTCGAAGGGTACCAATGGAAAGTCTCTTGATGGCTCCTCTTCAAGTGGGACCAAGAAAGGTCCTATTCCTCCTTCTTCAAACCCAAAGGAAGCACAATGCTTCTTTTGCCATGAAAAGGGGAACTGGAAGCGAAGCTGCCCTACGTACTTGCAGGATGTAGAGGATGCGAAAGTTAAACCCACCAATGCATGTATTTATACCATATTGTGTAATAACTCATTGCATACTAACTCTCGGGGTGCTTGAAAGAAGTTGTGGTATTCAAATTTGTACTGATTTGCAGGGCCTAAAAGTAGTGAAAAAGTAGGGCACCAGAAGATAAACTTAATCATGGGCAATAGGAAAGCATCACATGTGACCAAGATTGGAGTTTATACTTTATTGCTTAATAATAGGTTAACTTTAGATTTGAATAAATGTTGTTAATCTTCAGAAATGGCGAGAAATATTATTCCCCTTCATAGTTTGTACAAGAAAGGATTCACATTTTCATTTGATAATAATATTGGAGCTATTGATGGTTTTTACAATGATGTGTTTTATTTTAACGCATTACCTTGTGATGGTGTATATGAAACTGTGTTGATTGTAGACAACTTAGGAAATAATGTATTTCATATTGATTCTTCGATTACCATGGATAAAGCATCCTTGTGGCATTGTCGTCTTGGACATGTCAACAAGAAGTGCATAGGCCAACTCCAAAAGGCTGGAGTTTTGGAATCATTTGACCTAAAATCAGATGATAGTTGCGAGTCTTGTTTGCTTGGAAAAATGACAAAGTCACCCTTCACTGATTCTTGTGAGAGGGGTGAAGGTTTGTTGGACCTCATACACACAGATGTGTATGCGCCCTTCAAAACCACCACAAGGGATGCTAATCGCTATTATGTGACTTTTACTGATGATTACAGTAGATATGGATATATCTACTTAATCAAGCATAAGTGAAAAACCTTTGAAAAATTCAAAGAGTTTAAGTAGGAGGTGGAGAATCAACTGGGCAGGAACATCAAGATGCTCTGATCCGATCGGGGAGTAGAGTATCTTAGTATTGAGTTCCTTGACTATTATAAGGAATATGGGATCATCTCATAATTGCCACCTCCTAGCTGAATGGTGTGGCTGAGAGGCGGAATCGAACCTTGTTGGACAAGGTTCGTTCCATGACGAGTTGAGCTTCGTTACCAATCTCATTCTGGGGGTATGCCTTAGAGACTGTCGCCCATATCCTTAATCTCGTCCCTACCAAAAAGGTTTCCAAAACAACTCACGAGATGTGGAATGGGAAAGTTCCAAATCTTGACCAAATCAAGATATGGGGTTGCGAGGCTTTCGTGAGATGCGAGTCTCACGAAAAGCTCGAACCTCGAAGAGAGAGGTGTATTTTCATTGGCTACCCACATAATCCTTTGGTTACCTCTTCTCAGACCTAGTGAGAATGTGGTCTTTGTGGCAAGGAGAGGACTCTTTCATGAGAGATAATTTATAAGCCAAGGACATAGTGGGAGGCAAATTGACCTTGAAGAACTTCAAGAGTCAAGCGGTGAAGGAACCTCAAACACTAGCAACCAACCTGAGGAGGAAACTCCTCTTGAGCCGATAGATAAGTCCGTACCTCTGAGGCGTTCCACTAGAGTTAGGAACACACCTGATTTTTATTATGGTTATCACATCACTACTGAAGGTGATACATTTATCAGTGATAGTACACTAATAGATTTGGATGAACCTAATAATCACAGGAAAGCCATGGAAGGCCCCGAGTCAGCTAAATGGAAGGAGGCGACGGGTAGCGAGATTCAGTCCATGTATGAAAATCAAGTTTGGAACTTGGTTGACAATGTACCAGGTCGTAAGACAGTTAGGTGAAAATGGATCTTCAAGAAGAAGAACGACATGGATGGGAAGGTACACACTTATAAAGTGAGACTGGTTGCGAAGGTCTTTACCCAAACTCCAGGAGTTGACTAAGATGAGACCTTCTCACTAGTAGTGAAGATCAAGTCTATTAGAGTTTTTGCTAGCCATATCTACATTTCATGATTATGAAATATGGCAAATGGATGTCAAAACCGCTTTCCTTAATGGAAAGTTGGCTAAGGATATTTACATGAATCAGCCAGAGGCTTTTGTCGATGAAAAGTACCCTAATAGAGTGTGTCATATTGAGAAATCCATTTATGGTTTGAAAGAAGCATCTCGCAGATGGAATCTTTGCTTCGATGAGAAAGTCAAAGAGTTTGCTTTTACAAGGAGCGAGGATGAGTCTTGTGTATATGTTAGGGCTAGTAGGAGTATGGTTAGCTTTTTGGTACTGGATGTGGATGACATACTACTCATAGGAAATGACATCCAAACTCTGAAGGAGTTTAAGTCCATGCTTGGGAAGTGTTTCGCTACGAAGGACCTTAGAGAAGATGCCTATATCTTAGGGATAAGGATACTGAAAGACAGGAGTAAAAGACTAATTGGACTTAGTCAGAGTACCTATTTGGATAATGTGTTGAAGAGGTTCAACATGGAGAATTCCAAGAAAAGGAGTTACCGATCCAGTACAATGCCAGACTGTGTAAAACTCAGAGTCCATGTACAAAGGCTGAGATAGTTGAGATGAGTCGATTATCATATGCTTCTGCTGTTGACTCGATCTTGTATGCTATGACTTGTACTCACCCTGATGTGGCCTTTGCTTTGAGCATGGTCAACAGATATCAGGGAAACCCTGGCAAGGCTCACTGGACTGCGGTAAAGAACATTCTCAAGTACCTGCGGAGGACTAAGGACTCGTTTCTTACTCTCGGTGGGAGTGATGACTTGAGAGTAGTTGGGTATAGTGATGCTAGATTTCAGACTGATAGGGATAATTTCCGCTCTCAGTCAGGCTGGGTCTTTACCCTGAATGGAGGAGCAATTACTTGGACAAGTCCAAACAAGAGATAGTAGCTGATTCTACTTGTGAATCAGAGTATATAGGAGCAAGTGAAGCGGAAAAGGAGGCGATATGGCTGAAGAGCTTCATTGTAGACCTTGGAGTTGTACCAGCTATACAGGAGCCTATGGATATTTTTTTGTGACAGCAATAGTGCGGTTGCCTTAGCCAAGGAACCAATAGATCATGGTAGATCCAGACACATTGACAGAAAATATCACTTCATAAGATGCAAGATAGAAGAAGGACTCCTTGTGGAAAAGAGTGTATCGTCAGCAGAGAACCCAACAGATCCCCTCATGAAGGGACTGACTAGGGTTAGGAATTTGCAACATGCGAGAAGCATCGGGCCGAGAGACGATATTAGTTTGAATAATTAGATAGCTATTTCTGAAACTTGTAAAATGTAATTGACATTTGATGACTAAATAAAAGTTGTTGTTTATTTATAAGTGAAGTGTTACTATCTTATGTTAATCATTTACTATTGTTTCAACTTTTCATGTTTTGATTTCCAGAATAATTATTTTATTCAAAACTCTACACAGTCGGTCATATGCTGGAAGTAAGTATTGAATTTGGCTTGTATGATTTGTCTAAGGTGCATTAGACAATTCAATGGTTGCTACAACATTCATGAGTGCTCATAAGGTCCGAGTATTGGATTAAACCCACGATCACTTGTATCACTTCATGGAATTTATCTCGAGTGATCGTGAGACGGTAATGTCATATATATCTTCAAACCTAGAGAAGTGAGTTGTTGACTATCAGTTGGTTATCCATTGATTGTATGAAAATGCATCAGTAACTTGATCTCATAAAACATGCTTTTGTGCATAACTCAACAAGTAGTTAGTAGAAGCAGATGAGTCAAAGTTTATCTGCTCCTTCTAGCAATAGAAGCGATATATGGGCCCCTCGATGATTTGGTTTTGACTTATGTGTCGGGCCCGGTCAGAACCTAATTGATGTGTTCAATTTAGTTCTATGTCAAACAAATCTAAGATCGAGAAACAACTGCTGGACAATAAGTACGACATTGTTCCATGTATTTGTCCGGCTGATATCTTGAGAACAGAAGATTATGTGATCACTTATCTAAAATGGTGCTTCATAGTTCAACAAATTTTTAAAGAGCTACAATTGCTGGTTGGTTCCTGAAGTTGTAATTGGAATTATAGTTAGCATACTTATCCAAGTGGGAGACTCTTGGATATGGTGTCTAAGTCCGTAACTATATTTGGTATGAACTTGACCCAACCCGACATGGTCCATTTGGGTTGCACTTCACCTAATCATTTGTATGGATATACTTTTGAGAATAAGATGCTTATGATCTATTAATATATTATAAGTTATAATATATTAATTTGAAATCATATTATTTAATTAGTATTGATCAGGAATAGATTTTAGAATTAATTTAGTGATCAAAAGAGGCTAATTAAATATGGACTCTCAAATATATATATATATATATATATATATATATATATATATATGGATTGGGCTAAGATTTATTTAGGATGGGCTAAGAGTATATGGAAGTCCATGGAGCTTTTAACCCATGGATCCTAGTTAAATGAAGAGTCATGGGTATTAGGGTTTAACCCTAATCCTCCATACTATATAAAGGTGTCCTTGGTTCTAGAATTGGCACTAGTGTGTGTGAGAAACACGTGTGGGCCGATTTTAGTGAGCATCATATTCTCTCAAGTATTTCCAAATTGTTTTGGGTGATTTGTGACACCACTTGAGGCATCTACAGTATTGGTACTAGGCTTAAAATCTCCAAGCAATCAACTACAACAGAAAGGTATGTTATTCTACCAAAAGTTTTATATTACAAGTACCCCATAACATGCTAGTTAGGTTGTAAACCTTGGAAAACAAATTTGGATGTATTTTATAGAAAACATAGATCCAAGGTTTGTATGGTTGCATGTACACCATAGGGGTCTTAGAATGCTCAAAACCCATCAAAAGATTGTCAACATTAGCTTGAAAAAGCTTCTGAATTGTTTCTTGACGAGAAGAGATTAGTTCCTTACATTTTGTAGTCATGAAAGTAGAATAATGATAAATAATTTCATCAAACTTCTTGTTCAATTTGCGAAAATCACCTTTAGTCATCGGAGCATCATCATCATCATCATCATCATCATCACTTTCCACATGAAATGTAAAATCAGTTGCAACAAAATCATCAATGGACTCTGAATCTTCTTTCATAAGGATTTATTTGTCAACATCATCAGTAACATGTGGAATTAATGTAAATTCAGGTGCATACACATGAGATTGAGACAAATTCACACCAATATTTTTATTTGGTCCCACATTAGATGTATTACTATGGATGTATGAGGTTCTATTCTTCTCCTAATGGGATTCAAAATTAGAAGCGTTTGGTGGAGGTTCTGTAGCTGTTGTGGTTTTGGATACAAAAGTAGCATTTGCCTCACTAAAAGCAGGGATATCAAAAGGTTTTGTTGAGAATTGATAAATTGGTTCAAAAGTGTTATTTTTTGGAATTGAAGTTTAATGAGAAGTAATAGAAAAAATTGGTGGTGTAGGAGGTGTTTGTGAAAGGCCTAGAAAAGGATCACAAACAATCTGTTTATAAATTTCTGCTTCAGACTCCATGTGTAAAGAGACAAGAGGAGTAGACATTGACTTGGTTGTTTTCATATCATTGTTCACAAAATCTTCTTCGTTGTTGAGTGTAACAACCCAAAATTTAGAAAGATTTAGTAAAATATTGACCAAAAAGGGCAATTTGGTCATTTATGAGAAAAAGATAGGAATATGAAGTCGTAACTTCATGGAGATGTCAAAACAATTTTAAGTCACTATAAGAGATTATATGAGTGAGTTCTAGAGAAAGAATGCATGAGAAATGCCTTTTTTTGCCAACAGGATAAAATTGGAATTTTTTTTTGCTTTTTAGGTTAACTTCATGACTTAATATATTAAGATATGTTTCAATTCAATTATATATGACTTAAAAACATGTAGATTATGTTTCCGCCTGTATGTGGATATACAAATCATCAAAAACGGATAAAAAACGAAGAAGATATGGGCATTTACAGTTGGGAAAAAAATTTCCTAAAGCTGGAACGAAATCAACAACATCCTTTGCTTATTGCCAGTACTGACGACGTTGGAAAGATAAGCTCATGACGTCAGCATATTTTGACCATAAAAATCTGATCTGTGGATGATTCTCTTCGAAACCCAGATACCCAAACACACCCCCAGGTGCGAAAAACACACATTTAAGTCGTATGGGTCAATTTTTGAAGGGATAACTTGATTTAACCTTCCATTTGATGAATTAATCTAAGAAATTCATCTTTTAACCCTCTAATTTCGGATTTAGGGTAATATTTTGTAGGTTTTGATGAAACCCTAAGTGAAGGGTTTGAGTTGAAATGATGAAATCGAGATAGTAGTTGATGTTGTATAGTTTATATATAGCTTATTTCAATGATTATGAACCTTGTGTGAAGATTGAAAAATTATATGAGAAATTTAATCCATGAGATTTAGGTTGAAGGGTTTTTTGTCGTAAAAAATGATAGTTTTTCACAAAAATCAGCAATGGAAGCTTTTAAAATTTTTATAAATTTCAAGTGATGCAAAAAAAAACCATCAAGGATCCTTTTAAAGAGGTTAGAATGAAGTTACAACAACCATAGGGTGTTTAGAAAATACAACCTTTGCAGCCTTTAGACCCTCTTGGATTTGGGGTGTTGAAGTAGATGGAAAGAACAAGGAGCTTGATCTTCTCTACAAGTACTCCACCAACAAGAATAAGGTAACAAAATTGCTAGATTACTTCTTTTACAAATTTGTTCTTGAAGCCTTTAGTGCTTAAACAGTTAAGCGCTAAAAGAAAGACTCAAACTAAACACCAAAAACGTGTCATATCTTCAAAAGAGGAAAGAGCTCCAAGCTCTTCACTAGCTCACAGTTTTGAGAGAAAAAGAAAGGAGAAGAAGTTTTAGATAAAAAAAACTTGTGATTTAGTGATAAAAAAACTAGCATTATATAATATGATCATGTTGGTTATTGCATGCAACATAATGAACAAACACGGGAGATCATCCAACATGGGGGGACAAGAATGTTGGAGGGTGACTTCCAGCCTCCTTGCCTTGATAACACACAATTTTAAGGACATAGAAGGTCCATTGGATTTTCTAGTTTGTTATTTTGTCACTTAATTAACTAGCTAGTTTGTCAATCTTTGGTGAAAGTGCCCAAAACTTTGTGCATGACTTATATATATATATATATATATATATATATATATATATATATATATATATATATATATATATGACAGTTAGTGTTTCATTTATTATTATTTTCATAAAACAATAATTTTTCTCTAACTAAATACAAGAATTGAATTTATTTATTAATTATCAAATACATAATAAATATTTAGTAGGTACCAACTTGATCAAGGTGTGACCCTATAGGATCATATGTTATTAGCAATGTTACTCAATAATGATTCTTGGGCATATCGATCGAACAATCTCCCACTTGCACAAGATTTAATTAAAGACTGACATAAACAGTAGCTGAGGTCTAACAATGGGCTACTTCTCATAATAACACATGAAGGGGTGCCATTAATCAACATCTAATTCTAGGAGTTCACTAGCTACAATTGAAGTATAAGGTAAGTGTATCAATATTCTCTTTGTTACATACATCATGTTGGATATGAGACATGGAACGTGATCATTCTTATGTGACATCCAAATTTTAAGGAAGGCACCATAGATGTCTAGCTCTCAACACAAAAGAGAAACAAATCCCATCTTGACTACATACATACTCTCATATAGTTCACGCTCTACCCAACGAAGGCTTTTATAACTTCACGTTACGAACAACTTTTAACCATGTCAAAGTATAACAATCCCCACACTTGTGTTCTCCAATATGCATCTCAGGTCGAAAGACACAAAGATATTTACTTGTGATCAATATTCACTTATGATATCAATCGATGAAGTGATTCTTGATGCGGGTAATATCCAATAGTTGTTCTCAAACAAGTACATATGAATTTGGATGCAACACTTTGCTATTTCACCTCTTGAAATTAACCAAGCTGATTCATATTAGTCTTAGTTCACAATTGCTCCATGTGTAAAGAGACAAGAGGAGTAGACATTTGACTTGTTTGTTTTCATTTCATTGTTCGCAAAATCTTCTTCGTTTTGAGTGTAACAACCCAAAATTTAGAAAGATTTAGTAAAATATTGACCAAAAAGGGTAATTTGGTCATTTATGAGAAAAATATGGGAATATGAAGTTGTAACTTCATTGAGGTGGTCAAAACAATTTTAAGTCACTATAAGAGATTATATGAGTGAGTTCTAGAGAAAGAATGCATGAGAAATGCCTTTTTTTGCCAAAAGGATAAAATTGGATTTTTTTTTTCTTTTTAGGCTAAATTCATGACTTAATATATTAAGATATGTTTCAATTCAATTATATATGACTTAAAAGATGTAGATTATGTTTCCACCTTGACGTGGATATACGAATCATCAAAAACGGATATGAAACGATGAAGATATGGGCATTTACAAATGGGACAAAAACTGCCTAAAGCTGGAACGAAATCAACAACATACTTTGCTTATTGCCAGAACTCATTGCGTTGGAATGATAAGCTCATGACGCCATCATATATTGACAATAAAAATATGATCTGTGGATGATTCTCTTCAAAACCCAAACACCCAAACACCCAAACACACCCCCAGGTGTGAAAAACACACATTTAAGCCGTATGGGTCGATTTTTCAAGGGATAACTTGATTTAAGCTTCAATTTGATGAATTAAGCTAATAATTTCATCTTCTAACCCTCTAATTCCAGATTTAGGGTAATATTTTGTTGGTTTTGATGAAACCCTAAATGAAGGGTTTGAGTTCAAATGATGAAATCGAGATAGTAGTTGATGTTGTATAGTTTAATTATAGCTTATTTCAATGATTATGAACATTGTTTGAAGATTGAACAATTATATGAGTAATTTAATCCATGAGATTTAGGGTGAAGGGTTTTTGTCGCATAAAAGGATAGTTTTTCACAAAAACCGGCAACGGAAGCTTTTAAAATTTTTATAAATTTCAAGTAATGCAAAAAAAACCACCAAGGATCCTTTTAAATAGGTTAGAATGATGCCACACCAACCATAGGGTGTTTAGAAAATAAAACCTTTGTAGCCTCTAGACCCTCTTGGATTTAGGGTGGTTAACTAGATGGAAAGAACAAGGAGCTTGATCTTCTCTACAAGTAATCAACCAACAAGAATAAGGTAACAAAATTGCTAGATTTGTTCTTGTACAACTTTGTTCTTGAAGCCTTTAGTGCTTAAATAGTTAAGCTCTAAAAGAAAGACTCAAACTAAACACGAAAAGCGTGTAATATCTTCAAAAGAGGAAAGAGCTCCAAGCTCTTCACTAGCTCATAGTTTTGAGAGAAAAAGAAAGGAGAAGTTTTGGATCAAAAACTTGTGATTTAGTGATAAAACAACTAGCTTTTTATAATATGATCATGTTGGTTATTAAATGCAATGTAATGCCATGATTCTCAGGTATTTCTTAAATAAGATTTATTGGGTTAAGCTCTACTCGAAGAGTTGGTTGACTTACTCATTGAGTAGCATCGGGATGGGATCGCGTGTTAAGTGACCTACTCGACGAGTCCATATTGGGACTCGGCGAGTAGGAGCTGGCAGATGAAACCCTAAATCCTGGGGTTCACACCCCTATTTAAAGGGACCTTAGCCCCCCTTGGGCCTCTTTACAGTTCTAGAGAGTCCTAAGAGTCCTTATACGTGTGTGGGTACCTTGATGTGGTGTTTGAAGCTTGGAAAGAGAATCTTGGAGGAAGAAAGCTAAGAGTGCAAAGGAATTGAAGCAAGGAAGGCATGGGAAGTAGGATTTACCTCAGCTAGCATCCATTGGAGGTATCAAAGTGCCATCCTTACTTCCTTTTTTCCCTTTTGTTGGGTTTCTAGGGCTTTTTATGGATTCTCAAGTTGGTATGATGAGCTTTGGGCTAGATATGAAGTTTTAACTTCAGATCTGGACCCTCCTTGGATTTTAGAAGCATAAACTCACAGTTTTGGTTGTGATTGAGGTCCCTCTTGGGCATGAAGCCCCATTAAGAACTTTGATTTGGCATTTGGAGCCTTTAAAGCCATGCATGCACGTAAAGTTTGCAACTTTACATGATAAGCATTCCCTAGAAGCTTGGATCTATGATTTGGAGCCGTTGCATGGCTGAAAATAAGTCTATATGGAAAGAGGACTGAATGGACTCGGCAAGTCGCAAATTTGACTCGGCGAGTCACATGAAGATGGCCGTGAACTCGACGAGTTGGATGAACAACTCGACGATTCTGATGAAGATCGGCAAAAGACTCGACGAGTTGAAGAACAACTCGGCGAGTCGGATGAGTTTTCTCTTGGATATGTATGAGTGTGTATCCGTCAAGTTGCAAGAAGGGAACTCGACGGGTGGCCTTAAAGTTTGATCGAGAATCGAAGGAACTCGACGAGTCACTCTGATGACTCGGTGAGTTGGAATGTACTTCAGGGAACTCGATGAGTAGCCGAGGGTACTCGACGAGTCGAGGTTAACATGGACAGTTGACCTTGACTGAGGACTTTGACCTTGATCAGGGGTTGAGTAGTGGGTTACGGGGTACTTTATAAGGTTATGGACTTATGAGTATATTGTACTATGATCATAGGTGGTGGAGCCGGTGTCGGGTGATCCGAGGGTTGGAGTGCATCTTCTTAGTCGACATTTACAAGGTGAGTTATCCTCACTACATCGATAGGGTCTACGACACGAAGGCCGACCCTTTAGTTGTTGATGTTATGGTATGCTACACGTGGCGATGATCTGTTAGATCGGAATCAGGGTAGATAGTATGTTATGCTCTTATGATATGTAAGGATTAGTATGTTAGTAACCTGCTAGGTCGGTATGTTAGTTACGAGAGAATTCTGTGATTGATGATCAGTATGATAGATATGTTTGATGTTGTATATGACAGTATGTGATAGTTATGCACACATGGTTATTTGCTTGCTGGATGGGTTAAGGCGGTCCTGCTTTGTGCTGAAGGCCAACATACCCTATGAGCGGTACCGGGAGACTGCAGGCGCACGAGGCGGACCAGTCATGCCGAAGGGTAGGGATAGATTCAGATAGATTGTATGCCCAGTAGGGTGGTCCAGTCAGGCCGATGGCTAGTATGTTGATTGATTGATGGATACATTGTTACTGATATGGTTTTGTCAGTGTGGTATTGGTATTTTGGGTAGCTCACTAAGCCCTCAGGCTTACAGTTTTTAGTTTATTGTTTCAGGTACTTCAGGAGATCATGGAAAGGCCAAGGCGTGACCATACCGCTCCTCATTCTTATGTTATGATTTTGGGACACTCTGATGGATATTGATTTGAAAGCATTTTTGTAAACAATGATATTTGACTTTCATTTATGGTTGAAAATGTTTTAAATTGGTGTAAAATTTATGGATGTTACAAGTTGGTATCAGAGCCTTGGTTTGAGTGAATTGGAGGAACACTTGTGTGAATCCAGTCTCAAATTAAGGAGATTTTCGGAAAGTAAGTTTTAAAATGGTTTTAAAAATAAAGGATGGGGGATGCAGAGGGTACGATCAGCCGGAGCCTGTAAGTAAACCCCAAAATACTATGCAGTTATTTGATATTTTAATATGTTAAAACACCATGCTAGTGCTAGGCTAGGGATCTTTAGGAATCGCATGATAGATTTGCCTGATTACATGATGCCTATTAGCCTAGGGTTTCTTGTATGTTGAATTGACATCAAAACTATAGACGTTTAGTGTATGCATCACGGCTATGCATAATAAAGACCATATAGCCTGAGAATGTTGATTTGGCCTTCGGGTAGGATTGGATATTCGAAAGTCTATTGGGTCCAACGTTTTGTGCAGCTAGCGTGCACCGGCGCTGCAGGGGATGATGGAAGTTTCATGGATGTGTGAGTCGTGATAAGCAGTGAGACTAGGTGCGAGATAGTTGGTATTCCCCTAGAAGTAAGGGTTGGGTGCATTTTCTATGTTGATGATATTGCTAGGACGTTGTGGTGATACTTGAGACAAATATGGGTAGGTGTGGAAGGTAGTATGGGCCCGTACTACTGAAAGCACAAGACCCATACGTGTAGCAAGGAAATCACAACCCCTAGGGTTTGTGGGTTATGGCCTCCCGACATTATGTTATTTATCTAATGACTTGTGTATATATTTCATATGGTGGTGACGAGACGTGTTGCTTCTAGGTCCGGATCAGGATCAGGGTTGGGAGATGGAGGGTTGGAGCTGCCAGTAGCACCTGAGCCTGTGGTACAGATAGGGACCGAGGAGTTGGATGCCAGGATCCGAGAGATCATGCATGACGAGATTGCTGCTGTTTTCTGAGTGCACTTGCCATAGATGTTTGGGTCGATTAAGACCGCGATGGTTGAGTACTTTGATGAGCGATATGCAGCTCTAGCAGAGATAGCTGCCGCTGCAGCCAGTTCGGTTGTAACTGCGATAGGGGTTGGAGGAGGAACCGACAGGGCTTTCCAGTACCGGGACTTCGATAATTCAATGCCACCGACATTTGATGATACTCAGGATGAGATCAGAGCTATGCGGTGGTTGTCTGATGTGGAGGGCTGTTTCGTCACTTGCTCATGTCCTGCCGACCAGAAGGTCAGGCGTGCTTTGAACCCGCTTAGGCTCGGGGCAAAGGACTGGTGGAGATTAACGACAGTTTCATATTCTGATGATTAGCGGGCTGCTATTACTTGGGAGCAGTTTCAAGATATGTTTCGCACCAGCTACATTCCGCGCGTGGAACTGGATCGACTTGCTCGTGAATTTTTGACATTGAGGCAGGATGGGGAGTCTGTGATGGAGATTACGCGGATGTTTATTGAGAGGGCTATGTTTTTCCTGGAGTTTGCGTCAGAGCAGTCTCAGATGACTTGTTATCTAAGTATGCTCAAGACGGATATACGACAGTTTGTGGCTACAGAACGTTGTGATACCCTCCTGGATCTATAGGAAGCCGAGAGGCGGTGTGAGTTGGAGATAGAGTTGCAGCTGAAAGGAGCAACGTCAGGCACCGGCACAATCTCAGCCGGTGCCTAAGTGGTCTAAGACCGCTGATACACGGTCTGGGGGTCAGCAGTGCCGCACTTGCGGAAAGTGTGGTAGGGTTCATTCGGGAGTTTGTAGAGCAGGAGGTGGGTGCCACAAATGTGGCAAGAAGGGGGACTATGCCAGGAATTACCGTCAGTCCACCCTTCCCACGTATATGAGGATTTGTTACCATTGTCATCAGGTTGGTCATGTGAAGACCAACTGTCCGCAGCTCCCCGCCAAGCCGGCACAGGGTTCCACGCAAGCTACTGTGAGGATTGGAGATAGGAGTCCAGAGCCTCCGAAGGCTCACGGTCGCGCCTTCCAGCTCACGGCCGAGGAGGCCAAGGCAGCACTGGATGTGGTTGCTGGTACGTTTCTATTCTCTGTCTCAGTTATTGTATTTGTGTTATGGTTATGGATTGTACCTGTGATTAGGTACGTTTTTAGTAAATTCTTTGCCTGCTTTGGTATTATTTGACTCGGGCGCGAGTTGATCGTTTGTATCTCAGACCTTCTCTAGAGGGTTCAATGTGCCAACGGATGATCTTGAGTGCCCGTTGCGAGTTTCGATCGCCAACGAGCATGAGGTTTCTGCTTCTTCGGTCTACCGGGGATGCGAGTTGGAGATTTGCGGGGTGTCCTTCCCGATAGATTTGATTCCTATCCCCATGGCAGATGTATGTGTGATTGTGGGGATGGATTGGCTTAACCATTTTGGCGCCATGATCGACTGTGAAGGACGGCGGGTGGTGGTTCGAACCCCAAGTGGGGGAGAACTTGTAGTATATGTTGAGGGCACCAGGTTGGGAAAAGGGTTTTGTTCGGCAGCCAGGGCTCGATAGTATATTTGGCACGGGTGTGCCGATTATTTGGCGTATGTGGTAGATATGCGGGTTAGAGAGCATCTTTCAGTTCTGAGGTTCTGGTGGTGAGGGAGTTTGCTGATGTGTTTCCGAAGGAGTTACCCGGAGTGCCTCCAGAGTGGCAGGTTGAGTTCAGGATTGACCTAGTGCTAGGTGCGGCCCCTATCGCCAAGGCGCCGTACCGATTGGCATAGCCTGAGATGCAGGAGCTATCATCTCAGTTGCAGGAGCTGCTAGGTAATCAGTTTATTTGTCCGAGTAGTTCACCCTGGGGAGAACCGATCCTTTTCGTCAGGAAGAAGGACGGAAAGCACCCATTTGTTCAGGATGGCCGCAGATTGTTGACCTGTTATGGTCGGGTTTGGATTCCGATGTCCGGAGGGGTCCGACAGACGGTGATGGAGGAGGCTCATAAGTCTCGTTTTTTATTCACCCGGGAGCCACCAAGATGTACTGTGATTTGAGTTCGAGCTATTAGTGGCCTGGCATGAAGCGAGATATCGCTTGGCTTGTTGAGAGGTGCTTGACCTGTAGGATGGTCAAGGCCGAGCGTCAGAGGCCGCATGGTAAGCTGTAGCCTCTGGAGATTCCCATGTGGAAATGGGAACGGATCGCGATGGATTTCATCACGAAGTTGCCAAAGACGGAAAGGGGGTTCGATGCTATATGGGTCATTGTGGATCAATTAACCAAGAGTGCCCATTTCCTAGCCATACGGGAGAGTTCGTCGACAGAAAAGTTGGCCGACCTCTACGTCCTCGAGATTGTCTCTCGCCATGGGGTTCCAGTTTCTATCGTTTCCAATCAAGATGTCAGGTTTACTTCCCAGTTTTGGCAGAAATTCCATGAGGAATTTGGTATGCGACTGCATTTTAGCACGGTGTTCCATCCGTAGACTGATGGGCAGAGTGAGCGGGCAATTCAGACCCTCGAGGATATGTTGAGGGCGTGCATCATTGATTTCGGTGGGAGTTAGGATTCCCACCTTTCGAGCAGTTGTATGGGCGGAAGTGTAGGAACCCAGTCTGCTGGGACACGGTTGGGCACAGGGGGATGGGTCGGACAGAGGTAGTTTTGCAAACTACCGAGATGATACAACAGATTAGACAGCGACTGTAGACTGCTCAAAGTCGACATAAAAGTTATGCCGACCGACGTCGATCTGAGCTGGAATTTCAAGTGGGTGACATGGTTCTCCCGAGGGTATCATCCTGCAAGGGTGTGATCCGCTTCAGGAAGAGGGGAAAATTGGGTCCCCATTATATTGGGCCGTTCAGGATTGTTGCCAGGGTTGGGAGGGTGGATTATAGGCTATAGCTTCCGGAAGAGCTCAGCCGGATCCACAACACGTTTCATGTTTCGCAATTGCGAAAATGCATTATAGACCAGGAGGTAGTGGTGTCGTTGGATGACATTCAGGTCGATGAGCGCCTGAACTATGCGGAGAGGCCTGTGGCTATTTTGGAAAGGAAGAAGAAGATTCTACAGAACAAGGAAATACCTTTGTTAAAGGTACAGTTGGAACATCGGAGGGGATCCGAGTGGACATGGGAGCCAGAGGCGGAGATGCGCGAGCATTACCCGACATTGTTTATTCCAGCGGACTTCAAGGGCGAAGTCTAGTTCAAGTGGGGGAGAGTTGTAAAGCCCCGATTCTCAGGTATTTCTTAAATAAGATTTATCGGGTTAAGCTCTACTAGACGAGTTGGTTGACCTACTCGTTTAGTAGCAGCAGGATGGGATCGCATGTTAAGTGACCTACTCGACGAGTCCATATTGGGACTCGACGAGTAGGAGCTGGCAGATGAAACCCTAAATCCCGGGGTTTGCACCCCTAATTAAAGTGACCTTAGCCTCCCTTGGGCCTCTTTACAGTTCTAGAGAGTCCTGAGAGTCCTTATACGTGTGTGGGTGCCTTGGTGTGGTGTTTGAAGCTTGGAAAGAGAATCTTAGAGGAAGAAAGCTAAGAGAGCAAAGGAATTGAAGCAATGAAGGCACGGGTAGCAGGATTTACCTTAGCTAGCATCCTTTGGAGGTATCAAAGTGTCATCCTTACTTCCTTTTTTCCCTTTTGTTGAGTTTCTAGGGCTTTTTATGGATTCTCAAGTTGGTATAATGAGCTATGGGCTAGATATGAAGTTGTAACTTCAGTTCTAGATGCTCCTTGTATTTTAGAAGTTTAAAGTCACAGTTTTGGTTGTGATTGAGGTCCCTCTTGGGCATGAAGCCCCATTAAGAACTTAGATTTGGCATTTGGAGCCTTTAAGGCCTTGCATGCATGTAAAGTTTGCAACTTTACGTGATAAGCATGCCCTAGAAGCTTGGATCTGTGATTTGGAGCCGCTGCATGGCTAAAAATAAGTTTGTATGGAAAGGGGACTGAATGGACTCGACGAGTCGTAAAGTTGACTCGGTGAGTCACATGAAGATGGTCGTGAACTCGACGAGTTAGATGAACTACTCGACGAGTCCAATGAAGATCGTCATAAGACTCGATGAGTTAAAGAACAACTCGGCGAGTCGGATGAGTTTTCTCTAGGATATGTATGAGTGTGTATCCATCAAGTTGCAAGGAGGCAACTCGACGGGTTGACTAGTGGGTTATGGGGTACCTTATAAGGTTAAGGACTTATGAGTATATTGTACTATGATCATAGGTGGTGGAGCTGGTGTCGGGTGATCTGAGGGTTGGAGTGTATCTTCCGAGTCGACATTTGCAAGGTGAGTTATCCTCAGTACATCGATAGGGACTACGGCACCAAGGCCGACCCTTTAGTTGTTGATGTTATGGTTTGCTACATGTGGAGATGATATGTTAGATCGGAATCAGGGTAGACAATATGTTATGCTCTTATGATCCGTAAGGATTAGTATATTAGTGACCTGCTAGGTCGGTATGTTAGTTGTGAGAGAATTTTATGATTGATGATCAGTGTGATAGATATGTTTGATGTTGTATATGCCAGTATATGATAGTTATGCGCACATGGTTATTTGCTTGTTGGATGGGTTGAGGCGGTCCTGCTTTGTGCTGAAGGCCAACATACTTTACGAGCAGTCCGGGGAGACTGCAGGCCCACGAGGCGGACCAGTCACGCCGAAGGCTCGGGATAGATTAAGATAGACTGCAGGCCCATTAGGGCGGTCCAGTTAGGCCGATGGCCAGTATGTATGTTGATTGATCGATACATTGTTACTGATATGGTTTTGTCAGTGTGGTATTGGTATTTTGGCGGTAGCTCACTATGCCCTCGGGCTTACTGTTGTCAGTTTGTTGTTTTAGCTACTTCAGGAGATCATGGAAAGGAGAAGGCGTGACCGTACCATTCCTTATCCTTATGTTATGATTTTAGGACACTCTGATGGATATTGATTTGAAAACGTTTTTGTAAACAATGCTATTTGACTTTCATTTATGGTTGAAAAAGTTTTAAATTGGTGTAAATATATGGATGTTACATGCAAGGTAATGAACAAACTTGGGACATCATCCAACATGGGGGGAAAAGAAAGTTGGAGGTTGACTTTCAGCCTCCTTGCCTTGATAACACACGGTTTTAAGGAGAAAGAAGGTCCATTGGATTTTCTAGTTTGTTATTTTCTCACTTAATTAACTAGCTAGTTTGTCAATCTTTGGTGAAAGTGCCCAAAACTTTGTACATGACTTATATATCATACCATATGATATACACAGACACATATATACATATATATATATATATATATATATATATATATATATATATATATATATATGATAGTTAGTCTTTCATTTATTATTATTTTCATTAAACAATAATTTTTATCTATTTAAATACAAGAATTGAATTTATTTATTAATTATCAAATACTTAATAAATATTTAGTAAGTACCAACTTGATTAAGGTGTGACCCTATGAGATCATATGTTATTAGCAATGTTACTCAACAATGATTCTTAGGCATATAGATCCAACAATCTCCCACTTGCACAAGATTTAATTAAAGACTGACATAGACAGTAGCTGAGGTCTAACAACGGGCTACTTCTCATAATAACACATGAAGGGGTGCCATTAATCAACATCCAATTCTAGGAGCTCACTAGCTACAATTGAAGTATAAGGTAAGTGTATCAATATTCTCTTTGTTACATACATCGTGTTGGATATGAGACATGGAACGTGATCATTCTTATTTGACATCCAAATTTTAAGAAAGGCACCTTAGATGTCTAGCTTTCAACACATAAGAGGAACAAATCCCATTTTGATTACATACATACTCTCATATAGTTCATGCTCTACCCAATGAAGGCTTTTATAACTGCTTGTTACGAACAACTTTTAACCATGTCAAAGTACAACTATCCCCACACTTGAGTTCTCCAATATGCATCTCAGCTCGAAAGACATAAAGATATTTACCCATGATCAATATTCACTTAGGATATTGATCGATGAAGTGATTCTTGATGCGGGTAATATCAAATAGTTGTTCTCAAACAAGTACATATGAATTTGGATGCAACACTTTGCTATTTCACCTCTTGAAATTAACCATGCCGATTCATATTAGTCTTAGTTCACAATTGCTCCTGCAACAATGACTGACTATGAAATTTTTTTGAATAACTAAATTATTCAAGGATTAAATAACATGATAATATAGAGCACAATAATATTCAACACAAAAGTGATGTCTCATATTCACAGGAGATTGCATATCATTTCTACATAGTTATGAATATCTAGATATTAGTCAAGTATAGATTTAAATCCAATCACTAGCTAATTGTAGAACGATTCGTTTTGCATGACTCTCAAACTTTCTTTGAGGTAGAGCCTTTGTGACGGATCTGCTAGACTATCATCTCTATGAATATTTTCAATGCGTACATTTCCCAATTCTATTTCCTGACGAAGGAAATTGAATTTTCGTTGAATGTGTCTAGTCTTGTTGGTAACCATCGGGTCTCTTGCGATAACAATGGCACCAGTGTTGTCACAAAGCATCTTAATGGCACTTTTGATGCTTAGAACAACACCCGGATCACCGATGAATTTCTTCATCCAATCAACTTCTTGAGCTGCTTCACATGAAACTGTGTACTCTGATTCTGTTGTAGAGAGTGCAATCACTTCTTGCTTTGAACTCTTCCAGGCAATGGCTCCTCCATTAAGTGTTAACACATATCCTGACTGTGATCGTGAGTTCTCTCGATCAGTGTTGAAACCAGTGTTAGTGTAACATCTTACAGCGAGCTCTTCTTCAACTCCTCCATAGACCAGAAACATATATTTGGTTCTTCTTAAGTGCTTAAGTATGTTCTTAACAGCTACCCAATGCTTTTCGCCAGGATTAGCTTGATATCTACTAGTTATACTAATAATATAAGCTATGTATGGCCTTGTACATGTCATAGCATACATAATTGAGCCCACTGTTGAAGCATATCGTCTGCATTTCATTCTTTTGATCTCATCTTCAATACTAGGGCTGTCAGCCTTAGAAAGAATGGTACCAGGTAGTATGGGAATAATTCCTCGTTTCGAGTTATCCATTGAAAAACGTTTCAAGATTTTATCAATGTATGTACTCTGGCTCAAACCAATGAGTCTTTGGGATCTATCTCTATAGATCCTAATACTGAGTATGTATGTAGCATCCCCTAAATCTTTCATTTGAAAGGACTTACTAAGGTAGGCCTTAGTCTCTTTCGATTTCGGGATATCTTTCCCAATCAGTAATATGTCATCAACATATAGAATTAGAAAAACAATATGGCTCCTACTTGCTTTAATGTATACACATGGCTCATTGAGACTTTCTAAAAAACCAAACCTTTTGATGTTTTAATGAAAACGATGATACCAAGCCCTTGATGCTTGTTTTAATCCATAAATGGACTTCTTCAGTTTACACACCTTCTATAGGTTATCAGGCTTGACAAAACCTTCAGGTTGTTCCATATAAACATCTTCCTCAAGGTATCCGTTAAGGAAAGAAGTTTTAACATCCATTTGCCATATCTCATAGTCATCATATGTAACTATGGCCATGATAATCCTAATAGATTTAATCTTAGCAACTGGTGAGAAGGTATCTTCATAGTCAACACCTTAAATTTGAGTATATCCTTTCGTGACAAGTAGTGCTTTGAAAGTTTGTATATTTCTGTCCATGTCAATATTCTTCTTGAAGATCCACTTGATTCCAATAGCCTTGCAGTTAGGAGGTAAGTCAACCCAGTCCCATACTTAATTGTCATTCATGGATTGGATTTTAGTTCTCATGGCTTCAACCCATTTGTCAGACGCTGGGTCTGTAGTAGCATCCTTGTAATTGAAGAGCTCACATTGATCCATCAAGAAGACTTCCTCTTCAGGAGTGACAAATCCAAATCTGTCAGGTTCCTAACGAGTTCTATTGGATGGTTATACAATTGGTGTGGTTTCCGGCATCTGAACGATAACTTCAGGTTCAACAATGCTTTGTTGATTATCGTTTTAAACTAAAGGTTGTGTCTCTCGAATTTCTTCGAGGTGAATGGGGCTCCTACTTACTTTATGCGAGATAAAGTCAGTTTCAAGAAACATTGCTTTACAAGCTATGAACACCCGATTTTCATGTTTCTGAAAGAAGTAAAAACTGACGGATTCTTTTGGGTAGCCCACAAACATACACTTTTGATATCTAGGCTCAAGCTCGTCTGAAGTTTCACAACCCCATATCTTTAAGAAAGACATTGATGGAACCTTTCCATTCCATAACTCGTAGGGAGTCTTACTAACCTTTTTAGTTGGGACCAGGTTTACAATTCGAGCTGTGGTTTCAAGGGCATAACCACAAAGTAAACGAGAAAGGAAAGTATGACTCATCATTGATCACACCATATCAAATAGAGTACAATTTCTTCTTTCTGAGATACCATTATGCTGAGGTGTTACCGGTGGAGTGAGTTTTGACACTATGCCACAATTCTTCAGATGTTCATCAAACTCATAGCTCAAATATTCACCACCACGATCTAATCGTATGGCTTTAATCTTTTTACAAAGTTAATTATGTACTTTATTTTGGAAAACCTTGAAGACATCAAATGCTTCATAGTTGTGTTTCATGAGATACACATAACCAAATCTAATGTAATCATTAGTAAATGTAATGAAGTATCTTTCACCGCTTCTGGTCATTGTTCTAAAAGGTCCACATACATTAGTATGTATGAATCCTAATAGATCCGAAGCTCTTTCACCAACACCGGTAAAAGGAGCGTTGGTCATCTTGCCACATAGCCATGATTCACATACATCAAAAAACTCTAAGCCTGTTGACTCTAAGATCCCATCCTTTTGGAGCTTAGCAATGCAATTTTTACTTATGTTCCCAAGTTGACAATGTCATAAATAAGTTTTATTTGAGTCCAACTTTGTTTTCTTATTTAATTTGAATATTGAATTATCCTTTGTGTATGAACCATTGAAATCGATTTCATATATTCTAGTTTTGGGACTAGTCTCAAAATAGAACACATTATCTTTGAACACATAAATGTTTTCAGAATCAAAGTTGAACTTATAACGAAAACCTTGTTCATACAAGCGAGAAGTAGAGATAATATTCCTAGTTATACTAGGTACATAATAACTATTGTTCAAAATAAGATTAAGGCCATTTGGAAGCAAAAGATGATATTGTCCTATTTCTTTGACAACTACTCGATTGTCATTATCAACATTAAGTTCCAAATCGCCATCTCTTAGCTCTCTAACATTCCTTAGTCCCTGCAAATCATTGCAGATGTTAGTACCACTTCCAGTATTGAATACCCAAGAATTAGTATGGAATGCATGTAATTCAATCACATATATACTTGAGGTTCCAACCTGGTTGGCTTTGATCTTCGTAAGTTCCTCTAGGTATTTGGGGCAGTTGTGCTTCCAATGTCCCTTTTCACTGCAGTGAAAGCAATCAACGTTAGCAGCATCCATGGGTTTAGGAGTTCGGTTAGTGGAAGGAGGCTTCCCTTTACCCTTTCGCTTGCCCTTGATTTTCTTGGCAGCTTTGCCTTTCCCCTTACCGATATTATTACCGGTTTTCTTTTTGGAGATTTTACCCTCAGAGATCATTAACACTTGATTATTCCCATACTTCTTGATGTTTGCCTCAACATTTTTGAGCATGTTATGAAGCTCATTAATTCTCTTCTCTTATTCATTCATTGTGAAGTTCATCAATTGGTTGAATGACTTAGGCAATGAGGTTAGGATCACATCGGTTGCTAGCTGTCACACCTCGCTAAAGCGGAAACATGAGGCGTGGCAGTATAAAGGGTTTCATAGAAAAAGTTAAAAGACAACACCAACCATAGTATTAAAAATCATTACGAATTTACAATGGGTTTGAAAAACTTTTAAAAGAAATTACAATGAAAATTTGAATACAACACATGCGAATGCTCCTAACAGTGAAGTTTCCCTTAGTGCCACTTACTCGATGATTCCTGAAAAAGCATGTAAAACGAGCGTCAATTATAAAAATAGTTGGTGAGTACTCATAGATAAAAATAATAATAATAATATTGGTTTCATGAATCGAAATAAATGTTTTGATAAAAGTTTCCATAAATAGAAATATATTGCAAAAATGAGTATTAAATTTGCATAAACAAAGTTCGTTGTTGTAATGAGATACAAAGTTTATTGCTATAACGAGAAACAAAGTTCATTGCCATAATTAATAAACAAGTTTGTATGTGTATGAGCAAACAATGAGTTCCCAACCAAACCTATGACTGATGCCCTATCAAGATCTATGCTTATCGTTCCATAAATTATATGGTATCATGCACTCCAGCAATCGGGCGAGTGAGGAGTTGTCAATTCCTAATAGCGCTATCAATAATGATCATTGGCTCAAAGAGTTAATGGTTGGAGAAAAGTGTAAGGGAAGGGACTTAAGACGATAAGTTCTCATGTTTTGTGTTGCATAGACATACATAGAGAAATATAGAAATAAAATAGCAATCAAGTTTGATAGAAATCAATTTAAATACAACGAACAAATAATAGTTTTTCGGACATGTTTTTCCACCCCAAAACATAAAAACCGAAAATAAGGGGAGTGTGTGAATACTCACAATATGCATTGAGATGATGCAAATGGTGCCTTCAACTACGATCCACTAGTACCACTATCGATTCCTACACGATGTTACACACTAATGAGTCTCTAATAGAAAGCTAACACTAATATATTTGCTACTACAATAGAATTATGCCAATATTGTGTCAAAATTTAATATTGATAAGTTACAAATTTTTTTCTAAAATGGTGAAGTTTTACAACTCATGTGATTAAGACAATTTTGGATATTGATTTCCAGATTTTTATAATATTAATTGAGGGTATTTCAACATATTTAAATATGTTTTAAGCTCTTAAAAAGCCAAAATATTATCAAATAGTTTCCAAAAATTGTCAAACTTTTCATTTTCATTCTAAATATAGTAGAGGTCTTCCATAAATTTTCCTTTGAATTTTTGATATGATTAACTATTTTTCCAAAATTTTTAAGCCTTCATAAACATATAAATTCGTGAAAAAAAGCATCCAAAAGATAAAAATTCCCAAACTTTTTATGACACTTCCATTAGACATACGTAATCTGGGAAAAATATAAAAATGGATTTCCAAACTGTTTAACACAATTTTATGATTTTTGTGTGTTTGTTCTAATAAAAGTTGAAATAATTAGAAAAGAGTTTCCATAATTTCCGAAACTTTTTGTATCACTCTTTTTAAATATTCTTAATCTGGGAAAAATATAAAAATGGATTTTGAAACTTTTTAACCCGATTTTATGATTTTTGTTCATTTATTCTAATAAAAATTGAAATGAATACAAAAATGTTTCCAAAAATGCCCAAACTTTTTGTAACACTGTTATTATACATTTAGAAGCTGTGAAAAATATAAAAAATATTTTTGAATTAGTGTTTCTATTTTTCTTTGTTTTATCCTCTTAAGTAATCATTAATTAGAGAATAATTATTAAACAGTTAAAGTAAATTACCAAAAACTTATTAAAATTTATTTATCATGTAAATAATCTGGGAAAAGTCCCAATGGCGATTTTTATATAGTGTAATCGGATTTTGTGGATTTAAGTGTATTTAATTTTATAAAATATATGAAAAATAGCATACTGAATAGAAAAATCATCCAAAATTTTATTTAGAGTTCTGATATATTATACGGCCGGTTGGTAAATTTTAATGAATTTTGGATGAGTAGAAATATTTTTCCCATTATTAGTCCATTATAAATACAAACATAGGGGACAATTAGGAATGGATTATTAAAAATTCTGAAAATATTTTTTTGAGTACTTCACATTAGGTAGGATCTACGAAAAATATTATATAGCCTTTTCACATTCCTTAAAATGGTTTTATGATTTATTTGAATTAAACAAAAAGAAAATTCAAAACCACAGCAAACAGTAAAAAAATCGATGAAACTCACCAAGATGACCTCATTCACCTTAGGTCATCCACAAATTTACCTAGGATTTATAGACCTCAAAAAGTATTTTATATGAATTATTGCCCTATTTTCTTGCAATAATTATAATAATTCGAGAAAAATGAAATATATTCTGAAAACTTGTAGAACATCTCATTTTGTTATGAAAATACTATGAAAAATCGGATGTAATCAGAAAAGTTGTTTTAAATATTTATTTGGGAATAAATCCTTTATGAACCTATTTGAATGCTTTTTAACAACAAACTTTGATGATCAAGCCTCTAAGCTTGAATATCATCACATGCATGTTGGTTTTTGGGTGAAATAATCTCAAAATAATCATAAAAATCTTGGTTATGAACATGCATGTGAATAATCCATCCATAGATTGGCGGAGAAGAAAAAGATATGCAAGAAAACTTGAGATTTTGAAGGAAGATTGAAAGATTTTCGTGATTACCTTGAAGATCAACCCTAGATGATGAAGATTTAAAGTTTAAGGTGTGTTTTTGGCTTCATTTTTTGAAAAATTGTCGTGGTTATAGAGAGGGGAAGAGAGAAAATGGTGTTGGGGATTTAAAGAGTGAGTGAAAAGTGAAGAAGATGGAGTGTGGGGAAGAGAAAAATCATTCAAACTTTGGGGAAATGGGGTGTTAGTGAGGATGCACGAATTTATGAGGGAAGAGAGAGGATATTCAATTTTCCTTCCATTAATTTTATAAACTTCTCAATTCTTTTATAAAAATTCCTCCAAATTTTATAAAATGTGTATTTTAAGTAAGATTTGTTAATAACTCTTGAGTTTTTATCTTGTGGAATAAGGTTAAATATCAATGACCTAAATTTTATTTTTCTTGAAACATTTTCATAATTTTAATTATTATAAGATAATATTATAAGGTTCATAATTATTTTTATGGAGTTTTTGAGGTTAAAGTTTATAGATATGAGTTTTTATGGCTTTTAGGGTTTTGAAGTTTAATAAATCATTGGATATTAAGATAAATTGAATCTTTGAGACTTCAAATTATCTTATGGTATTATAACTCTTTTATAGTTATAAATAATGATTGTAATTTATTTTATCGGTTTATTGGCATTCTATGTAGTGATTCCGAGATTCAAGCGAAATTGAGGAATCAAGTATACTAGTCCTAGTCTTCAACTTTGACTTAAGTTTCTATGACGCTCCAACCTAATTTCTACTACTAGCTCAAGTGCATAATGAGTGTATATGATTCATGAAAAGGTGTTCGAGTGAAAGAGTAACCCGAATATGGATAGTCTCTACAGTTAAGTAGTTATAGAATTCACATATCAATGTGAAATCTAACAACACCATCCATTGTTTTTATCTGTTTTCAAGTTTCCACTAGGTTATAAGTTAGCTTCTAGTTACTAAATCTAATATGTGTTATGCCTATACGTGCAACTAAGTCTAGTCAAATGTAACACTCGTGTTTTAAGCCCAGGCATTTATATTGAGGTGATAGTCTAGGTTAACCTTTGTAACTCATTTTGAAGAAATGAAAGAATTATGTGAATATTATATGAATTATGTGTTTTATGATTAATTATTAGAGTTTAATTAATTAAGAATAAAAATGAGTGTCCAAAATAAATATTAGATAAAGCCGATATCTTTACATAAAGTTCTAGTGGTCGAAACAAGGATTTCGGGGATATAAAGAATACCAAAATCCGAGTGATAACGAAGAAGTTATGGCATGTCGAAGTTTCGCGACAAAATCAGCACGGTGCTGAATGTCGTAAAAAGTGAGTTTTTGATAAACTACTTTTTAGCCTTAGTGATCTAAACGAAAGTCGTAGTATTCGTTAAACCGAGAAATTCGATAAAAAGAACTCCCAAATCTGACTTCGTATGAGGAAATTATGATTTTTCAAAGTTTTAGCTTAGCAGCAGACAGCTAAAAACTCGAATTTTAGATCGAGTGATTTTTAGCTGACACAACTTAAACGAGAATTGAAGGTCTCGTCATTAGTAGCACAACAGTAAAAAGTCTAAAGAAAACGGACATCGAATGAAGAAGTCTAAATGAAAGTCGTAGAGCGTAATTTTACCTATGCGTGCATATAAAGAACGTCAAAAACGGAGTTGGTATGCGAAAGTTATGGATTTTAGAAGTTTTGGCGCGATAAACGAGAAAAATACCCAAAACCGAGGAATTTCGCACACGTGGATTTCGGCCACGTCACCCTCGGTCAAAACGCGCCACGTGTCTGAAGTCTGTTGAGTCATCCGAAGGTGTCCACTAGGAGTCCGACATGCGTCGCCTTCCCTCGCATGAACAGTAGCTGCGTGTCGGATTCTGATTCGACCAAAGGGAGGCCCAATCCGAAGCTCGCAGCTAGACCGAGCCTCGCACCGCCTAGCCCCTGAGCCTCACAGATGGACCAATAGACCTCGGTCCAATCAGCAACTGCCACCGAGGCCTTCGCACGTGCAGCCACCTGCGGACCCCACCACCAAGCCGACTTCGGACCCATATAAATACAAGGGGTATGCGAGCCTTCCAGGTTAGATTTGGAATTTTGCTATATTTAGCCCCTTTCTTCATATTTTCTTCATCTTAGCATCCCCCAAAGCCCCGATATCGATTATAACCCCCAGAATACTCCACGAAGTGGCCGAGAAGCCCGGAAAATTTATCTTTTTGTTTTCGAAGCCCGACCTTCGCAAAACCCGGTTCTCAAAAAAACTCCCGGTTTTATTAGAAATGATCGTTTTAAGCAACGAATTGCTTCCGGATTATCATCAAATCATGTGAGTGTGTAGTCACTTTCATCTTACACCTAGATATGGAATATTTTCTATAAAATACGTGCTATGTGTAATTAATATAAGTGTTTATTTGAGGTGATTGTTGAATAGATGTTTTATACAAGTTTTAAACCGTATATGCTTTTTATCTACAAAATATGTTGGGTAGAACATGGGTAGATGAAAAAGTTGATGTGTGTTAAAATGGTGAGAGGCCTCGATGTTGTTGTTGTTTTTGTAGTCATCTAGCGGAGTATAGATGACGACCACAGACCCTTCTAGACAGTCCAGTGGAACACTAGCAGGTTCGCAACTTGTAGGTGGTTATGAACTAAATGTTCATTGGCGTACTCCATCCCTCTCATGGTTGCCTTTAGGATATGTATGGCTGAGGAGACCCCTTAGCAGTGGTGTCCATCCCGATGATATTTCTTAGGCTAGGTCCCTTGTGATAGGTGTTTAGGGACGTAAAGTGAGGACAACGGGAATGGGGAATCAGGGTTATTGTTGATTGGTGAACTTAATAAGTATATTATTAATGTGGGTTGAAAACTATATATGCTCACCAGGCTCCCAAGCCTGACCCACTTAGTTTTTATGATTATAGGTAGCGGACCCCGAGTATAGTCGGAGGACGATGAGAGATTTTTGATTATAGGCCAGTAGTTGTAAATAACTGTTGAAAGGCATATAATGTCTTGTTTATGCTTTTGATCTGTATCGGAACATGACATCCCGAGGTTTTGATATGAAACGAAACTATACATTTCTTAGGGAAAGATTTTGATAAACTTTTATCATTTTTTGTTTTGGGGACCAATTCCGCAACATCTTTTAAAAAGATTTCTCTGATTTTATTTTTAAAAGCATAAATTAAATTGGTCTTTTCTGGCCGAGAAATTAGGGGATGTCACAGTTTGTATCAGAACATTAGTTTAAGCGAACTAAGAAATTGTTGGATTTCTAGACTTAAACTTAGAATGCTAAGTGATGATTGAGTGTCTACCATAATTTATACACGTGCACTAGTTTATTTTACGAAAGATGCCTAAAATGCCTTTATGTGCTAAATTCTATTTCTTTGCCATGTGTGCCATTATTTGTTTGGATCTATGGTCTATTGCCGACCGAATCTGGAAACCTTATGTGTGTAGGATTCTAAGCGTGTGATTACGAGATTAGAACTAACATGTAAACGTCTCAGAGTGATAAAGGAATTAAAATGTCTAACAAGTGTAAAGACCTAAATTTGCCTTATTTGGTATATAGATTATAATGGCAAGAACTTGGAGTGGAGTTGGAAATGCAAACAGAAACCAACAACCTTAACCCCAAGTGGTGGAACATGTGCCTATAGTAGGAGTTGCACCCGAACCCATCACCATGGCTGGAGTACGAACTATGATTCCGACCATGTTGGCTGAACAGAGGGAGGAATTGTGGAAAATGTTGTTGAACAACAGGGATGAACCTTCAGTTCCTGTTGAACAATGTGAATTGAATGATGATCGATCTGATGAAGGAAACAACAGTAGATCTGTTGGTCAAACTGATCCGCTTGTGGTTGGGAGAAATAACCACGAGGATAGAGTGGAGAGAAATGGGTGCAAGTATAAGGAATTTATGACTTGCAAGCCATCGACCTTCACTGGAAAAGAAGATCCTGTTGGAGTAATGGACTGGATCTCGGAAATGGAATTGGCTTTCATGACTTGTGATTGCCAAGGCAAGTTACAAACCATGTTTGCAGTACATTAGTTTAGGGGTAGTGCTGCTCGATGGTGGAGCACTTTGGGGAAAACCCTAAGCCCTAATGAGCCACTGCAACTAACTTGGGCAGAGTTCTTAGTGCACTTCAAGCGCAAGTACTGCTCGGCCCAAAACGTGCTTGAGTTAGAAAACCAATTTCTAACGTTGAAGAAAGGAAGTATGACCATTGACGAATATACAAATGACTTCACAGACAAAATGGAATTTGCTTTGCGTATTGTCCCAGATGAGCTGGCAAAAATTGACAGGGACGGAAAGGGACTTCCATGGGAGTACGCGGTGCCAGTACGTCAGACACTTACTTTGGAGGTAGCTATCTGGGCTGCCAAGTCTGTTGAAGATATGATAAAAGGGAGAGCCACCAACAAGGTTGAAGTTGGCGAAAAGAGAAAGTTTGAAGTAACTTCAGGTTCCAATAAAAGAACAAATTATCGAAGACTGGTTCGAGAAAATTTGGAGGAGAAGCCGAAGCCAAGTGGTGTGACAAGTGTAAGAAGAAACATGCTGGGAAGTGCAGTGTGGAAGTCACTTGTTACAAATATGGAAAGCCTGGGCATTATGCCAATGAATGCACCTTCAATAAGAACATATGTTTTGGGTGCAATGAAGAAGGGCATATTTTGAGGGATTTCCCGAAGAAGAAGGACGCATCAAAACCCAATCTTCCCCCAAAGCCGAAGGCGAGAGCCTTTCAGATGACACTCGAAGCTGCGAAAGAAGAAGTCGGTGTCGCTTCAGGTACCTTTCTTGTAAACGAATTGCCTGCCCAAATTTTGTTTGATTCTGGAGCCAATTACTCTTTTATTTCACATGAATTTAGTAGAAAACTAGCTTTGCCTGTAGATAGACTAGTTAATGCTATAATAGTCGAGATTGGTAGTGGCAAGTTTGTACATGTTAGCCATCGAATGAAAAACATCATCATTGACTTGGATGGGAATAAATTCCACAATGAATTATTGCCTATAGAGTTAAATGGTTTTGACATAGTTCTAGGAATGGATTGGCTTAGCGCCAATGATGCTGAAATATTGTATAGAAAGAAGATAGTAAAAGTAAACCCGCCAGGGAAAGAGTCGTTTATGGTGTATAGAGACAAACGCAGAGTAAATTCTGGAATCATTTCCCTAATGAAAGGCAGAAAGTGTTCGGCCAAGGGATGTACATCATGTCTAGCATTCGTGATCGATGCTAATATGGAAAAGAAGGAGGTGCAGAATATTCCGGTGGTGTGTGATTATCCGGAAGTCTTTCCCGAAGATCTTCCCGGATTGCCGCCTGATCGACAAGTAGAATTCTGTATCGACTTGTTACCAGGAACGACACCGATAGTAAAGGCACCATATCGATTAGCACCAACAGAGATGAAAGAACTTATGACACAACTTCAGGAGTTATTGGACAAACATTTTATTCGACCTAGTTCATCGCCCTAGGGACCCCTGTGTTATTTGTAAAGAAGAAATACGGGAGCATGAGAATGTTCATCAATTACAAAGAGCTGAATAAAGCAACAATAAAGAACAAGTACCCGTTGCCGAGAATCGATGACCTATTTGCCCAATTGCAAGGTTCGAGCTATTTCTCGAAGATCGAACTTAGGTCAGGGTACCATCAACTAAAGCTGAGAGAGCACGATATCGAAAAAACTGCGTTCAGAACATGATATGGACAATATGAATTTCTGGTTATGTCGTTCAGATTAATCAATGCCCCATCAGCTTTCTTGGATTTGATGAATAGAGTTTGTAAAGCATACCTTGATAAATCCGTGATAGTATTCATAGACGATATCTTGATCTATTTGAAAAGCAAGCAGGAGCATGAAAAGCATTTGCGCGAAGTGCTAGAAGTTCTGAAAAAGGAGAAGATGTATGCAAAGTTCTCCAAATGTGAATTTTGGATTCAAGAAGTCCAATTTTTAGGTCATGTTGTTAACCACGAAGGAATAATGGTTGACCCAACAAAGATTGAAGTTGTGATGAAGTGGGAACAACCAAAAAGTCCTACGGTGATTCGAAGCTTTTTAGGATTAGCTGGATATTACCGAAGGTTTATCCAAGGATTTTCTTTGATTTCTACTTCATTAACAACTTTGACCCACAAAGGAGCTACTTATGCTTGGAATGAGAAGCATAAGGAAGCATTTCAGAAGTTGAAGAAGAGATTGTGTGAAGCACCGATTCTTTCATTGCCTGAAGGAGTTAATGACTTTGCAGTTTATATCAATGCATTTGGAGTTGGGTTAGGTTGTGTTCTGACCCAAAGGGATAAAGTGATCGCATATGCATCGAGGCAATTGAAGGAGCATAAAAAAGAACTACCCCACTCATGATTTGGAGTTGGCAGCAGTAGTATTCGCCCTAAAGATATGGAGACATTATCTTTATGGCATAAAGTTTAAAATTTTCACTGATTATAAGAGTCTTCAATATCTCTTTAATCAGAAGGAATTGAACATGAGGAAACGACGCTGGCTAGAGTTACTCAAGGACTAAGACTGTGAGATACTTTACCACCCTGGTAAAGCAAATGTTGTTGTTGATGCTCTCAGTCGGAAGGTAAACCTTGAAAAGAAAAGGGAAAGAGCGTTGAGAATTGAAGTTGTCTCGACAATTTTGGAAAGCATAAAGAAAGCTCAAGAGGAAACTTTAGAGAAAAATGACCTTAAGGAAGAACGTTTGGGAAAAACTTTAGTATTCGGTACAAACAACAAAGGGTTGAAGGTATTCCAAGATAGGATTTGGGTACCTAAGACGGGCGGAGTAAGAGATCTTCTGATGGAAGAAGCTCACAAGACCATGTACTAGATTCATCCCGGCAGTACAAAAATGTATACGGATCTAAAGCCCTATTATTGGTGGCCGACGATGAAGCTTGATGTTGCTAAGTATGTGGCCAAGTGTGTAACTTGTGCGAGGGTTAAGGCACAACATCAGAAACCGTATGGGAGTTTAGAACTTTTACCTGTACCCATGGGTAAATGGGAAGATATTACCATGGATTTTGTGACTAAACTGCCCAAAACAAGGAACGGTCACGACATGATTTGGGTGGTCGTTAATCGCTTCACTAAAAGTGCGCATTTCATAGCACCCAAAGAGAAATGGTTTATGGATAAACTTGCGAATTCTTACGTGAAGGAAATTTTGAGGCTACACGGGGTTCCGTTAACGATTGTTTCTGATCGTGACAACCGTTTTACCTCAAGGTTTTGGGGGAGTCTACAAGAGGAATTGGGTACAAGTTGTGTTTGAGTACAGCTTACCATCCGCAAACCGATGGTCAAAGCGAACGAACGATTCAAACATTGGAGGATATGCTGAGAGCATGTACCCTAGAATTCCAAGGTAACTGGGATGAACACTTACCTCTAGTAGAATTCTCCTATAATAATAGTTTCCACTCAAGCATTAAGATGGCACCTTATCACGCTTTGTATGGGGAAAAGTGTCAAACGCCATCATGTTGGCTGGAAGCTGGGGAAAAGCAGTTTATGGGACCTGAAATAGTCGATCAGACTGCTGAAAAGCTGGGGAAAAGCAGTTGATGCTAGCTGCTCAAGATCAACAAAAGAGTTATGCTGACAAGACCTTTGACGTTGGAGATTCGGTTTTACTTAAAGTCTCGACCTGGAAGGAACTTATAAGGTTTGTTGGACCATTTAAATTTCTTCAGAGGATCGGGAATCAAGCTTACAAGATAGAATTACCGGAAGAACTGGAGGGTATTCATAACACCTTTCATGTGTGTTATTTGAGAAAGTTCACGGGAGATGTGCCCGACATAATTCCGATTTCTGAGTTAAGGTTGGATGAAAACAAGAGGTTGATCGAAGAACCTGAGGTAATCGTTGACCGTAAGACTATGAAGTTGCGACGCAAGATGGTTGATTTAGTGCTTGTGCACTGGAAACATACGAATGGACCAAATCTCACCTGGGAAACAGAGAGTGACATGATGAGTCGCTACCCGCAGTTGTTTGGTAATATGTGATTCCAGGGACGGAATCATCCTAAGGGGGAGAGAATTGTAACACTCATATTTCTAGACTAGGCATTTATATTGAGGTGATAGTCTAGATTAGCCTTTGTAACTCATTTTGAAGAAATGAAAAGGAATTATGTGAATATTATGTGAATTATGTGTTTTATGATTAATTATTAGGCTTTAATTAATTATGAATAAAAATGAGCGTAAAAAATAAATACTAGATAAAGCTGATATCTTTACATAAAGTTGTAGTGGTCGAAACAAGGATTTCGGGGATATAAAGAATAGCAAAATCCAAGTTATAAAGAAGAAGTTATGACCTGTCGAAGTTTCGCGACAAAACCGACACAGTGCTGAATGTCGTAAAAAGTGAGTTTTTCATAAACTGCTTTTTAGCCTTAGTGATCTACACAAAAGTCGTAGTATTTGTTAAACCGAGAAGTTCGATAAAAAGAACGCCCAAATCTGACTTCGTATGAGGAAGTTATGATTTTTCGAAGTTTCAACTTAGCAGTAGACAACTAAAAACTCAAATTTTAGATCGAGTGATATTTAGCCGACACAACCTAAATGAGAATTGAAGGTCTCGTCATTAGTAACACAACGGTAAAAAGTCTGACGAAAACGGACATCGGATGAAGAAGTTATGAATTTTTAACGGATTTCCTGTCCCAGTCTGTTAAAAACAATAATATAAAAATTAAATTCAAAATTAGCCGACAAAGTCTAAACGAAAGTTGTAGAGCATAATTTTACCTACGCGTGCATATAAAGAACGTCAAAAACGGAGCTCGTATGCGAAAGTTATGGATTTTAGAAGTTTTGGCACGAAAAACAAGAAAAATCCCCAAAACCGAGGAATTTCGCACATGTGGACTTCGGCCACATCACCCTCGCTCAAAACGCGCCACGTGTCTGAAGTCTGCTGAGTCATCCGAAGTGGTCAACTAGGAGTCCGATGCATGTCGCCTTCCTTCGCATGAACAATAGCTGCGTGTCGGATTCTGATTCGACCGAAGGGAGACCCAATCCGAAGCTCGCAGCTGGACCGAGCCTCGCACCACCTAGCCTCCGAGCCTCGCAGATGGACCAGTAGACCTCGGTCCAATCAGCAACTGCCACCGAGGCCTTCGCACGTGTAGCCACGTGCGGACCCTCGCCTGCGGACCCCACCACCAAGCCGACTTCGGACCCATATAAATACAAGGGGTATGCGAGCCTTCCCGGGTAGATTTGGAATTTTTCCATATTTAGCCCATTTCTTCACATTTTCTTCATCTTAGCATCCCCCAAAGCCCTGGTATCGATTACAAGCCCCAGAATACTCCACGAAGTGCCCGAGAAGCCCGGAAAATTTATCTTTTTGGTTTCGAAACCCGACCATCGCAAAGCCTGGTTTCTCAATAAAACTCCCAGTTTTATTAGAAATGATCGTTTTAAGCAACGAATTGTTGCCTGATTATCATCAAATCATGTGAGTGTGTAGCCACTTTCATCTTACACCTAGATATGGAATATTTTCTATAAAATACGTGCTATGTGTAATTATATAAGTGTTTATTTGAGGTGATTGTTGAATAGATGTTTTATACAAGTTTTAAACTGTATATGCTTTTTATCTACAAAATATGTTGGGTAGAACATGGGTAGATGAAATAGTTTATGTGTGTTAAAATGGTTAGAGGCCTCGATGTTGTTGTTGTTGTACTCATCTAGCGGAGTATAGATGACGACCACGGACCCTTCTAGACAGTCCAGTGGAACACTAGCAGGTTCGCAACTTGTAGGTGGTTATGAACTAAATGTTCATTGGCGTACTCCATCCCTCTCATGGTTGCCTTTAGGATATGTATGGCTGAGGAGACCCCTTAGCAGTGGTGTCCATCCCGATGATATTTCTTAGGCTAGGTCCCTTGTGATAGGTGTTTAGGGACGTAAAGTGAGGACAACGGGAATGGGGAATCAGGGTTATTGTTGATTGGTGAACTTAATAAGTATATTATTAATGTGGGTTGAAAACTATATATGCTCACCAGGCTCCCAAGCCTGACCCACTTAGTTTTTATGATTATAGGTAGCGGACCCCGAGTATAGTCGGAGGACGATGAGAGATTTTTGATTATAGGCCAGTAGTTGTAAATAACTGTTGAAAGGCTTATAATGTTTTGTTTATGATTTTGATCTGTATCGGAACATGACATCTCGAGGTTTTGATATGAAATGAAACTATACATTTCTTAAGGAAAGATTTTGATAAACTTTTATCATGTTTTGTTTTAGGGACCAATTCCGCAAAATCTTTTAAAAAGATTTCTCTGATTTTATTTTAAAAAACATAAATTAAATCGGTCTTTTCTGGCTGAGAAATTAGGGGATGTGTCATCAAATCTAGAACCGACTCGAATTTTGACGGTTGTCACACTAGCTCATCCCCAAATGGGAATCTGAGGCGGACAAGTTGCTCAACATATGCTTTCATTTTGAGTACATGTGTACTTACAGAAGATCCTTCGGCCATCTTGCAACCAATTTAAGCATTCAAGGTCTCAAATCTCTCTTTCTTAGTCTGAATTTGAAACATGACTCTCAGTTGTTCAATCATTTCAAACGCTTCATGAAACTCAATAGTTTTTTGAAGTTCAGGAGTCATAGCTGCAAGCATGATGCAAGCCACTTTGGTCGAATCATTAACATGTTTCTCCTGATCAACTTTCGATGCTTTGGGAGCATTAGCTAGGAGCTCTTCTAGGATAGGCTCATCAAGGACATATTCCTTTTTCTCAAGCTTGAGGACAATTCTTAGTTGTCTGAACCAATCAAGAAAGTTGGGTTTAGTTTTTCTTTTTTCGAGGATGGATCAGATGGTGAATGATGAGGTGGTTATAGTTGGGGTAGTCATCTACAAACTAATAAGATTCATTTTAATATCTTCGATATGAATTTTTTTCAATAATAATTATCCTTCAAATTAAATTTTGAAAAGCTATGATCCACATCACCCAACATAACTTGAGGAGGCAACCCACTACTCAAGTGATTTTGTTGATCCGTAGGTTACGATAACCAATTACAAATCTTATGTAATTCTTAGATTTATGGGATCCAAAAAACATTACTTTGTTTTTATATGGCATGTTCATCCCATCTGTGCCTCAAAACTCTTATGCTCAGGTGACCTTTATCACATAAGAAATTGATCAAACCATCCATTTAAAAACATGTGAGTTTTATTTCACAAATTGTTAGGTGACCTTTATCCCATAATCAATTAGAAAAACACCTTGACTATTTTTGTCAACTCATATGAATAAGGTGACCCTAAAATCCGTATGAACTACACCAAAATCCCAAGTGATTTTTAAATGGATTGCATAAATTTGAAGTTTTGTTAATAAGGGATTTTATCAATGATTTATTATTCTAGCATTTTAAAATATATTGTATCATGAATAATTCATGCATAAAATACTCCATGGTACATTTAAAGTGTTCCAAAAACCATAAAGTTTAACTTATTTAATATAAAATTTTACCGGTTAAAATTTTAATTTGACGTTGTATGGATTGGAGCCGGTTTCTAACTTTGTTAATAAAACAACCTTTTATTATTAAGTTATGGAGTTTAGATTAAGTTTAAAATTATTTTCAACTTTTTATATCTTTAAAAGTTTCGCTACTTTAGAGTTTTAAACTATTTAAAACTCTTTTTAACAAAAACTAAAATTTGACATCTTATGTTGAAACTTTTATATAAAACTCTAAACTCCAAGTTTGATGTTAATTTTTGTAAAAATGTTTTAGCACGGAAAACATATTTTCATCATTTTATAACAACAAAAATAAACATAACAAGCATGCATTTAAAATGTATAAACAAAGCCATTTTCTAGTAATATTTATTGTGAGACATAACAACAAATATGAATTCATTTCCTAAAGGACTTATTAGAACACTTCAAGGTCTTCACAAGGCTCCATGTCTTCATAAGAACTTCAAGCTCCATCTTGTTACATTCTATAAAAAATAAAATACAACTAGTCTAAAACTAATTTATTACGTATAAAATGAACAAACAGATTAATACCTATTTATTTATTACATCATCATATGAATAAACAAATACCAACCACAAATGTCTTAATGACTTGTTTATATATAAAAAATATATCAAACAAAACAACTCTTTGTTTTTTCTAAGGAAACTTTTATATAACCAAAATGCATGAAAAATGGTTATATAAGAAATAAACACTTTTAACTACAAGTTGCCAAAGAAAACAAATATAGACATTTCTTTAGCTAAAAATAAATCCATGCATGTTTTCTAAAAACCAAAGATTATTGTAACATAAAAATCATTCTAACATTTAAAATATGGCTCTGATATCACTGAAGGGTTTTTGTCGCATAAAAGGATAGTTTTTCATAAAAACCAGCAATAGAAGCTTTTAAAATTATTATAAATTTCAAGTGAATCAACAAAACAAACCATTAGGGATCGTTTAAAAGAGGTTAGAATGATGTTACAACAAGCATAGGGTGTTTAGAAAATACAACCTTTGTAGCCTTTGGACCCTCTTGGATTTGCGGTGTTCAAGTAGATGGCAAGAACAAGGAGCTTGATATTCTCTACATGTAATCCACCAACAAGAATAAGGTACCAAAATTTCTAGATTTCTTTTTTTACAACTTTTTTCTTGAACCGTTAAGTGCTTAAACATTTAAGTACTAAAAGAAATACCCAAAGTAAACACCAAAAGCTTGTAATGTCTTCAAAAGAGGAAAGAGCTCCAAGCTCTTCACTAGCTCATGGTTTTGAGAAAAAAAGAAAGGAGAATAAGTTTTAGACCAAAAACTTGTGATTTAGTGATAAAACAACTAGCCTTATATAATATGATCATGTCGCTTATTACATGCAAGGTAATGAACAAACATGGGACATCATTCAACATGGGGGGACAAGAATATTGGTGTTTGACTTTCAACCCTGCTACCATGAAAACCTACGAGGTCAAAGAAGGTCCATTGGATTTTCTAGTTTACTGTTTAGTCACTTAATTAACTAGCTAGTTTGTCAATCTTTAGTGAAAGTGTCCAAAACTTTGTACACGACTTATATATCATACCATATGATATATATGTGCTAGTTAGTCTTTCATTTATTATTAGTTTCATAAAATAATAAATTTTCTCTAATTAAATACAAGAATTGAATTTATTTATTAATTATCAAATACTTAATAAATATTTAATAAGTACCAACTTGATTAAGGTGTGACCCTATAAGATCATATGTTATTAGCAATGCCATTCAATAATGATTCTTGGGCATATAGATCCAACATAGGGTTCAAAAGTGAAAGGTGTGAGTTAATGAATTCAGTCATTGAATGATGAAATATGAAGTTTGTAATGTTATAATAGATGGGATGAACTTATTATGAATATTTCATGATTGATATATGTCTAGACTTTTATGAATTATGAGATGATGATATGATTTTATAAATTAGTATTTATATACGCGAGTTAAAATAAGTAAATGCTTTGGTTAATGATGCATATAAGTTAAATTTTGATTAGGAAATCTAGAGAAAGTAGATGATAAAGGAAGTCCCAAGTTGGAATACCATCCAAACAAGCCCTAAAGAATAAGGTAAGTTATTCTTCTCATTTTTCCTTATGATTATCATATGTTTAAATTTCATATTTCTACATGTGTGTGCGTGTATATATATATATATATATATATATATATATATATATATATATATATATATATATATATATATATATATAGATTAATTTTACTATTTAGAATATTAGTAGGAATATTGATTAATTTTACTATTAAGAAGAATGTAAAAAAAAGTATCGATTTTTAATTTCCGGGACCTTTTCCCTACCAATTAAAGTTGATCACCATTAACGAGTTAGACGAGAGGGGTATTAATTAAAGACACACGAAGTGTTTAAATATAAGAGAAATTAACCAAGATGTTTGAACTTACAATAGGATATGAGATAATAAGATTTATATGATAATTCTTTTAAGAGTTAAAAAAAGAGTAGAGAGGGATGAGAGATAAAGTGATTTTGATTACTAAAATATTAATTTTGACATATATGTCTATAGTGCAAGAGTATAAAGCAATTATATTAAGATAAAATAACAATTTATGATGAACACATAATGTGAGAAATCATTTTATGTAAGATGAAAGAAACCTGAGTATAACAAGATGTAAGATAAATTGAATTAAGAGAATAGTGAAAACAGAAAAGGAACTTGAGGAGAATATTGGAAAATAACACACATTATGAGATAGATTATGAGTATGATGAGTAGTGAGTAAAAAATGTAATAGTAAATAGATATGTTGGATTGAAACCATATATATAAGAGAAAGAAACAAAAAGATAAGTGATTAACATGATTGGGTAAAAATGGGAGAAATGATGAAAAATTATATTAATCACACAATGAAATTGCACGAGAGTAGATAAAGAAATATATGTCCCATAGTAACCATTTAGAGTAAAGAAATTTGGAAAGATTAGCCATTGCATTTATAATGCAAAGAATAGGAAAGTAGATTGCTATTTTGGGTTATAAGGATAAATAAGAGAATAATACTATACTGGAGATCATTAAGTGAGAAGATAACTTAGAGAGCAAGAAAATATTTCAAGGATGAAATCCCTTAAATGGGGAAAGAGTTGTAACAACCAAAATTTAAGAAAGATTGACTTTTAGTAACATATTGACCAAAAAGGGCAATTTGGTCAATTATGAGAAAAAGATGGGAATATGAAGTTGTAACTTCATGGAGATGGTAAAACAATTTTAAGTCATTATAAGAGGTTATATGAGTGAGTTCTAGAGAAACAATGCATGAGAAATGCATTTTGGCCTAAAGGGTAAAATTGGTATTTTTATGTTTTTTAGGCCAACTTCATGACATAATATATTAAGATCTGTATTAATTAAATTATATATGACTTAAAGAAAATGTATATTATGTTTACACCTTCGCATGGATATAAATATCATCAAAAATGGATAAGAAACGAAGAAGATATGGGCATTTGAAGTTGGGACAAAAACTGCTTAAAGCTGGAACGAAATCAACAACATACTTTGCTTATTGCCAGTACTCACGACGTGAGAAAGGTAGGCTCATGATGTCAGCAGGTTCTGACCATGAAAATATGATTTGTGAATGATTCTATTCGAAACCCAAACACCCAAACACACCCAGGTGCGAAAAACACACACACTTAATCCGTATGGGTCGATTTTTGAAGGGATAACTTGATTTAAGTAGGGGTGGAATTGGTACGGTACCGGTCATTTTTATCCTAAACTGTGTACTGTACCAATTATAATTGGTACAAAAAAATTTATACCATTACCATACCAAGTATAGTTGGTACCAACATGTTTGGCTACCAATAATGTCGGTTGGTACATGTTGGTAACGGTATATTCTGGCAGGAAAGGGGTTTTGTGAGTGAAGATTTTTGTGTTTTTGAGAATTGTGAAACGTGAATAGGGGTTTTGTGTTTAATATATTTGTAATTGTTGAGGTTGAAATTTTGATCAAAAAGGATTTTATTAAGTTCTACCATATGTTTAAAATTAAAAACAACGAAGAAAAATAGGATACGCGGACATGAGTTTAACTTTAAACTTTACTAATACGGTAAATGCTAATATCAAATGTCTTCAAATTTTAAACACCAAACACACACACATACAGATATATATATATATATATATATATATATATATATATATATATATATATATATATATATTAAAATGAATTGGTTGGTATGATACTATCGTGGTATTGAAAATTTTGTACCGCTACCATAGCAAGATTATGTAATTGGTATGCTACTATAAACCAAACACGTTGGCTACCAAACATATTGGTTACCAATATATTTGGTTTGGTTGGTAACATGTTGGTTCGTTTTCAATGTTACATATTTGGCAACCCTAGATTTAAGCTTCAATTTGATGAATTAAGGTAAGAAATTCATCTTCCAGCCCTCTATTTTAGGAATTAGGGTAACATTTTGAAGGTTTTGATGAAAGCCTAAGTGAAGGGTTTGAGTTCAAATGATGAAATTGAGATAGTAGTTGATGTTTTATATTTTAATTATTGCTTATTTCAATGATTATGAAACTTGGGTGAAGATTGAACAATTATATGAGAAGTTGAATCCATGAGATTTAGGGTTCGTAAGCGAAAGGTGTGAGTTAATGAAATAAGTCCTTGAGTGATGAAATATGATGTTTGTAATGTTATAATATATGGGATGAACTTACTATGAATATTTCATGATTGATATATGTATAGATTTTTATGAATGATGAGAAGATTATATAATTTTATAAATGAGAATTGATATACATTAGTTAAACTATGTCAATGATTTGGTTAACGATGCATATAAGTTAAATTTTGATTAGGAAATCTAGAGAAAGGGGTTGATCAAGGAAGTGCTAAGTTGGAATATCATCCAAACAAGCCCTAAAGAAGGTGAGTTATTTCTCTTATTTTTCCTTATGATTATTATATATATATATATATATATATATATATATATATATATATATATATATATATATATATATATATGAATTTAAGGCACTAAGTGAATGCCATCAAATGACGAGTTAATAATAGAGCTTCAATATACATAGATATCATGTATTTAAGCATGTGTGTATATCATTGGCATATATGTTTGAGATATACTTATAAACATGTATCATAGCATGCGATGAGCATACTTCCTTCAGAATTTATGTTGACATATGAGTATCTTTCCTTCGGGATTGATGATGATATATGATTATCTTTCCTTCGGGATTGATGATGAGATATAAGTATCTTTCCTTTAGGATAGATGTGAAGATGTGAATATGCTTCCTTCGGGAACAATATTGAAATATGAATATACTCTATTTGGGGACAAAATTGAGAAATGAGTATAATATCAAAGTTATTAGTAAAATCTTTGATTATATAAATAAATATGACTTTTATGTAAGTATATGTATTAAAGATAGATAAAAATGTCAAACTAAATTATTAGACCAATGAAGGTATTTGGTCAATTTGCATAATGGTGAAATCGTTGAGAGTTTTGATATTGATAAATGATTGATGTATTCTTAGAGTACAAAATAAGTTTTTATTGGGATGGACTTAATGCAGTGAGAGTGTGTAACACCTAGTTCCTGGTACGTATTTAATTAAAGATTTATTCTCCTTTGTATATAAACTTGACGACTTGGAGGCCCCAAACTCATCGAGTTGGGAATGAGTTTGGACGTAAGTGGTGAAGCCTACTCGACATGTAGGACGGGCGGAATGAAACCCTAATTTTAGGGTTTTGCACCCTATTTAAACATATTAACCTGCATAGGCTGGCCTCATTTACAACCTCCAAGTCCCAAACCTAAATCTCGAAACCCTAATGCCTTGTGTTAGCTTGTGTGTCATTTTTTAGAGAAAACTTGTGTATTGAAGCTTCTGGAAGAAGGAGAAGCTTGAGTGCGGAAGAGAAAGCTTTTAGATCCAGAAACTTCACTCCATTTGTAGCATTTTCTGGTAAGCAAGTTTCAAACTTGCTTAATCATTACTTAGATCTCTTCATTTTGACTTTTATTGGGTTTTGGTCGAAGTAGCATGGTCCTTAGGAAATAGACGTCCCAAGTGAGTATACTTCCAGATCTAGGACCTTGAAGGGATTTCATGGCATAAATGTGCAAACTTTATGACCATTGAAGCCCCATGTAAGCTTAAGGATGTCATTTTGGCCTTTTAAACTCCAAAAGGCCATGCATGGAGAAAGTGAGAGACTGTACTTGTTTATGTAGTATCTAGGGTCTAGATCACAATTTGTATGCCTTAGCTTGAAGTATTAATGGCTTTTGGATCAAGATCTAGGTCTTAAAGAGTTAGGGTTTGAGCTAAAGCCATTAAGTAAGGGTATTAACGTGTAAAGTTGGAAAATTTACCCTTAAAAGGACATTTTCAGTATGTATATGAAGTATGGAGCATAGATCTGAAGGGTAGGAGCTTAATCTATTAAGATAGCTTAACAGACTGAAGAAATCGACGAGTTTATAAAGGAACTTGATGAGTTG
This sequence comes from Lactuca serriola, assembly GCF_051521515.1. Taxonomy (NCBI): domain Eukaryota; kingdom Viridiplantae; phylum Streptophyta; class Magnoliopsida; order Asterales; family Asteraceae; genus Lactuca; species Lactuca serriola. The sequence continues at coordinate 129,420,086 of NC_136410.1, forward strand.
GGTCGCCCCGAGCTTAATCTATTAAGATGGCTTACCATCCTCGACGAGCTCCTGGAAGGACTTGACGAGTGGAGTTGGAAAGTCCCGATTTCGTTGATAGGAGAAGCTCGATGAGTTTCTGAAGAACTCGACTACTTGGATCGCGACTTCAAGGTTTCTGATTTATGGAACTCGGCGAGTTGATGGGTCAACTCAGAAAGTTGAGTCAACCCAGAATGTTGACTTTGACCAGAATGTTGAACTTTGACCAGGGGTACAATGGTCATTTTACCCTTAGAAGGATTATTGGATTTTGACTAAGTGTTATTGTGATAATGAAAACCGGGGAGTCGTTGGAGCGGCCGTTAGAGATTCCTTACTGTGAGATTCTTCATTTAGATTTGTGAGGTGAGTTTCCTCCTGTAGGAATGGGTCGAAGGCGCCAATGCTGGTCCGTTTATGTATGTTGGTATGTTTCGGACTAAGTTCTGATGCCGGGAAATGCCTGATGTAGGTTATTATGTTTCCAGATTCCAATTCGATGTCGGGCTGTGCCCGAGGAATGTTTGTATGCTTGATGTGTTTTTGATTCTTTCATGTGCTTGTTTTATATGTTTCCGGACTTCGGTCCGATGCCAGGAAAGCCTGAGGAATGTTTACATGTTTATGGATTTCGGTCCGATGGTGGGCTGGGCCCGAAGAATGTTTATATGCTTATGTTATGTGATTATGTTTATATGTATTTGTTGATATTTTTATATGTATGCAGAGCTTTGCTTGATGCCGTGCAGGGCCCGATGCCGGATCTTGGTCTAATGTCGGGTGGGGACCGGTGTAGCTGGCATGGTCCAATGTTATGTTATTATGTGTATGGTATGGGGTAGTTTAGGGACACTCACTAAGCTTCGTGCTTACAATTTTCAGTTTTGGTTTCAGGTACTTTTGGTAGCAAGGTGAAGAACTTGGGATGACTGCAGTGCACACACACCATGTTTTTAGCTTGGGATGTTTCACTCTGATATATATTTGACAGATGATTATGAAAATTTTGAGATACAATGGTTATAATTTTATGTGATGATTTGATAACTATGGTTTTATTAATAATTAAAAACAAAATTTTTGGAACATATTTTTAGGATGTTTCAAGTTGGTATCAGAGCCTTGGTTTGAGGGATTCGAGCACACTCTCGGGTGTGTTGGAATAGTGTCTAAGGTTGTAACTATATTAGGCAAGTATTTGATCCGGTTGTGCATGGTCCTTTTGGGTTGCCTTCACCATAGCAACTTGATAGGATGATTTATTAAGAGAGAGTAAATATTATTAATATATTATGGGAATAATATAATGAATAATATATTATTATTTGATTAATAAAAGTCATAGAATTAATTAGAATTAATTTGGTGACTTAAAGAGATTAATTAAATAAAGGGGTATAAACTGTCAATTGTTTGATAGTTAAACTTTGGACTGTAAATCCATTTGGATATGGTATGGAAGAATTCTAAGAGATTTAGGATAGCTAAAATCGTCCATATGAGTTATCTAGGAATGGATTTGGATAGCCTTAAGAGAAGATTATCTGATAGGGACTTATCTGTAATCCTTAAGGAGTCTACAAGTATAAATAGACCCTATGGCTGATGGAATTCGACACTTGACCTAAGGTAAGGAACCTCTGGTCGAAATTCCTTCCCTCTCCTCTCTCTTAAATCATCCTTCTTGCTATTGGTGTTTGTAAGCCATTAGAGGAGTGACATTTGTGACTCTAGAAGCTCCAAGACAACAAGGTCAACAAGGAATTCAAAGGTATGATTCTAGATCTGTTTCAATGTTGTTATTTAGCCTAAATAGTTATTAGAAGTCTTGGATTAAAAGCATGTTTAATTAGAAAGCCTAGATCCGAGCATTAGGGTTTTGCATGCGCACATAGGAAAGTTCTTATGGCTAAAACCCATCAGTAGTATCAGAGCATAGCTTGGTTTTCTTTAAATTGTTGGTTGATTAACTTAAACAAACCTGCAAAATTCGATTTTTTGGTTTCTGAGTCATGGACTCGGCGAGTCTCAAAGTGGACTCGGCAAGTAGGCCTGACTCGGCGAGTCCCTTTGTGCACTCGGCGAGTCCAGGCGTCAGGAATGGCCAGATTCGGGATTTCTTAGTAATTATCTTATCTAAACTTTCCATAAACTAATTAGATCAATGTTAATTTGTTTTTCTGATAAATATAACTGCAATCTTGATCTAATTAAAGATATTTATCATATAATAAAATATTTGCTTTCCTTATATGATAATTAATTAATTATTTTGATTATTTTGATAATTATCTTAAAAGAAATCTTGAATAAATCAAATATAGATAATTAGGATATTAATTGTTAATTGGAATTATTTGTTATTTGATCCTCCATGTTTTAAATGTTTAAAACTTGCCCTCAAGTTTTGAAATTTATATTTATGATTAAAAGTTTTAATTTAGACAACTTAAATTTCAAAACCCTAGATTTTAAAAGGTTTAAAATACAACCCTATACTAATATGATATTACTAGTATAATATATATATGTATAACTAAATGCTAGTCTTACCGTTAGTAGGCCTCATTCACGAAGCCGATCTATAAGGTGGGTATAAGGTTGCGGCCTATAAAATGGCGCTTAATGGGTGTACACTCACACCCACCGCTTGCTTGATTGTTGGAGGGTCGTTAGCCGAACGGGTAGTATAGGGCAACCTCATCCTCTCATTAAAAGTATAATAAGAAATATAAAGTAACTACACAAATTTTAAAATTTCCCAATCTTAGTTACTTTAGGAAAAGTGAATTGATGCAATCCCATGAAATCACACTTTTTCACCTTGCTAAGAAGTTAGTGGAGCGTGTGTGGTTTACCGGCACACTAATTGGTTCTAAGCGAAGGTGGAAAAGGGTGATTCATTGTATATCATAGTTCGATGGAGCGTGTGTGGTTTACCGGCACATCGAATAGGTGATCGTTACAATGAAGGCACCATGTGAATTTGCATGGTTATTCACACCCACTTTGTGATCCTCAGTATCCCAGTCACAAACAAGAGGGGCATATCGAGATTTAAACATGCCATTGAATAGTTTCAATGAATCTCATCCGGACCTAGGAATTCTCAAAAACACTTAGGGTTAATAGTTTAGGTTTTTCTGATGGAGAATTAGTGAATCGTCATTCACTTACCTTCAATTTATTTGCATGTTAGATTACGGCATCCCATTTCTAATATGTAAATGTCATTGTTGGATCCTAGCCCTAATTTTTCTTATTGGGTGATAATTAGGGATTCATATTCTAATCTATCCTTGTCCTTTTCTAATTATAGATGTCAAACGCAAACAACGCTGCTGCTAGTTCTTTCACGTTGATGAGCCTTTGCCAAAAGGTCACTTTCGATGGAACGAACTTTAGCGAATGGATAAGATACATTCGCACCATTGCTCGCTATGAGGACAAGGAGTATGTCCTTGATGAGAAGCTCGAGAAAATCAACACCGAAATCGCTACTCCAGCCGAAATCACCGCCTTTGAAACTCATGAGCGAGATGCAACGAAGGTACATTGCATCATGATTGCTAGCATGAACTCCGAATTCCAAAAGTCCTACGAGGACATGTACCCGTACGAGATGCACCAAGACTTATTGGAGAGGTACCACCAAAACGCGAGACAAGAGCGGTATGAGATTTTCACTAACATGATTTCCGCGAAGATGGGTCATGGAGAATCTCTTACCATGCACTTGCAAAAGATGCAAAGGTATGTCGACCGCCTTCGCAAGTTAAATGTTGACTTCGGGGAAGACTTGGCGATCGACATGGTGCTTCACTCTTTGCCTCCGATGTATAACCAGTTCAGGATGACCTACCACATGAACAAAGAGGAGGTCACCCTAAGCAAACTCCAAGGTCTCTTGAGAGTCGCTGAGAGCAACTTCAAGGACAAGTCTGTTGCACCTACTCCCAATCCGCCCGCTGCTCCTGTCTTGGCTATTGGTCAAGGAAAGGGAAAGAAGAGGAAAGCTTCATCAAAGAACCATCGCAAGGTGAAGGCCCGAGATGGTGCCTCTTCTAGTGGGACCAAAGTTGATCCCGCTAAGCCCTGTCCTAACCCGAAGGAGGCAGAGTGCCACCACTGCCACAAGATAGGACATTGGAAGAGAAGCTGCCCAGAGTACCTGCAAGCAATCAAAGAAGGAAAGATCAAGCCATCTTTCGTAGATATATACGCAATTAAATCTAACGATTCTAATCATGCTATTTCTTGGGTCCTTGATACCGGTTGTGGTTATCACATTTGTTCTAATGTGCAGGGACTAAGAAGAAGTAGGGATGTGGAGCAAGGAAGGATCAATCTAATCATGGGGAACAGAAGATCGTCGCCTGTAACCAAGATTGGAGTGTATTCTTTAGTGCTTAGGAATAGTTTGGTTTTAGATTTGAACAATTGTTGCTATTCGCCAGAAATGGCAAGAAACATCATTTCATTTCATGGTTTATATAGACAAGGATTTAGATTTTCTTTTAATAATGAGAATGGTTCTATTTTGGCTTATCTAAATGGTGTCTTTTACTTTGAAGCTATACCATGTAATGGAATATATGAAACTGTTATGATTGTTGATAACTTAGGAAATGATGTTTTGAATATTGATTCTTCCACTAGTATGGATAAATCATCCTTGTGGCATTGTCGTCTTGGACATGTCAACAAGAAACGCATAGCCCAACTCCAAAAGGATGGAGTGTTGGAATCATTCGAACTAAGGGAAGATGACACATGCGAGTCTTGTTTACTTGGGAAGATGAATAAATCACCCTTCACGAGTGCATGTGAAAGGGGCGAAGGTCTATTGGACCTAATACATACCGATGTATGTGGACCGTTTAGATCAACCACGAAGGATGGGAACCGCTTCTATGTGACTTTTACCGATGACTATAGTAGATATGGGTATATTTACTTAATCAAGCAAAAGTCAGACACCTTTGAAAGGTTCAAAGAGTTCAAGAATGAAGTGGAGAATCAATTGGGAAGGAAAATCAAGATGCTTCGATCCGATCGAGGAGGAGAGTACCTAAGTCTTGAATTCCACGATTATCTCAAGGAGTGTGGAATAGTTTCACAATTGACGCCTCCTAGGACACCGCAGTTGAATGGTGTGGCAGAAAGGCGTAATCGAACCTTATTGGATATGGTTTGCTCTATGATGAGTCGTGCTTCACTACCTATCTCTTTTTGGGGGTATGCCTTAGAGACTGCCGCCCATATCCTTAACCGAGTCCCTACCAAGAAGGTTGCCAAAACACCTCACGAGATGTGGACAGGGAAAGCTCCCTCGTTGGCACATATCAAGGTTTGGGGTTGCGAGGCTTTTGTAAGACGAGATACTCACGACAAGCTTGAACCTCGAAGTGAGCGATGTATGTTCATCGGCTACCCGCAGACATCCTTTGGATATCTCTTCTATAGACCGAAGGACAATGTGGTCTTCGTTGCGAGGAGAGGAGTTTTCCGAGAGCGAGAACTCATAAGCCAAGGAGACAGTGGGAGGCAAATCGAGCTTGAAGAGATTCAAGAGTCAATAGATGAAGGAACCTCTACCGCTGGCACTCAACCCGAGGAGGAAACTTCGGTTGAACCGATTGACGAATCCTTACCTCTTAGATGTTCCGATAGAGTTAAAGTTCATCCCCAGTTTTATGGCCTTCATATTACTACCGAAGGGGACACGTATATTAGTGATAGTACACTAATAAATCTTGATGAACCTAATAGCTATAAGGAAGCCATGGCAGGACCGGAGTCTGCGAAATGGAAAGAGGCTATGGATAGCGAGATCCAATCCATGTATGATAACCAAATTTGGAATTTGGTTGATTATGTGCCCGGACGTAAGACCGTTGGGTGCAAATGGATCTTCAAGAAGAAGACTGACGTGGATGGAAACGTGCACACATATAAAGCGCGATTGGTTGCGAAGGGCTTTACTCAAACTCCTGGAGTTGACTATGATGAGACCTTCTCACCAGTTGCGAAGATTAAATCTATTAGAGTGATGCTAGCTATTGCCGCATTTCATGATTATGAGATTTGGCAAATGGATGTCAAGACTGCTTTCCTTAACGGGAAGTTGGCTGAGGATGTTCACATGGCTCAGCCCGAGGGGTTTGTGGATCCGAAGCATCCGAATAGAGTGTGTAAGCTTGAGAAGTCCATTTATGGACTTAAGCAAGCATCTCGCAGATGGAATCTTTGCTTCGATGAGAAAGTCAAAGAGTTTGGATTTGTACGAAGCGAAGACGAGTCTTGTGTATATGTCAAAGCCAGTGGGAGTATAGTAAGCTTCCTCGTTCTATATGTCGATGACATATTACTCATAGGAAACGACATCCCGATTCTGCAGGAAGTTAAGTCCTGGCTCGGGAAGTGCTTCGCTATGAAGGACCTCGGAGAAGCTTCTTACATTTTGGGAATAAGGATAGTGAGAGAAAGAAGTAAGAGACTAATTGGACTTAGTTAGAACACTTACTTAGAGAAGGTAATAAAACGTTTTAGTATGGAAAACTGAAAGAAGGGAGAATTACCGATACAAAGCAATGCCAAGTTGTGTAAGACTCAAAGTCCGAGTACCGAAGCTGAGATAGCAGAAATGAGCCGAGTACCATACGCTTCCGCAGTTGGCTCAATCATGTACGCTATGACTTGTACTCGCCCTGATGTAGCCTTCGCTTTGAGCATGGTTAGCAGATATCAAGGGAATCCTAGCAAAACACATTGGATTGCGGTGAAGAATATCCTTAAGTACCTTCGGAGGACGAAGGAATGGTTCTTAGTCCTCGGAGGGAGTGATGACTTGAAGGTGCGAGGGTATAGTGACGCCAGTTTTCAGACCGACAGGGACAATTACCGTTCACAGTCGGGTTGGGTCTTTACCCTAAATAGAGGAGCGGTGACATGGAAGAGTTCCAAGCAGGAAACCGTAGCTGATTCAACGTGCGAATCAGAGTACATTGCAGCGAGCGAAGCGTCGAAGGAGGCGATATGGCTAAAGTACTACATCGGTGATCTTGGAGTTGTACCTGCCATAAAGGAGCCAATGGAGATTTTCTGTGATAACGAAGGTGCGATTGCCTTAACCAAGGAACCGAGGGATCATAGTAGATCAAGACATATCGACAGAAAATATCACTTCATCAGACATCGTGTAGAAAAAGGACAACTCGTTGTGAAGAGGATATCATCAGAAGATAACCCAGCAGATCCGCTTACGAAGGGACTGAGTAGGGTTAAGCACTTACAGCATGCTAGAAGTATTGGGCTGAAGGATGATATTAGCATACATTAGATAGTATTAGAAACGTGTAATAGATAAATGTAATTAACATTTGATGATTAAATAAATAAGTTTTATTTATAAGTAATGTTACTGTCTTATGTTAATTATTTAACTATTGTTTCACTTTGCATGTTTTGACTTCCAGAATAATTGAAATTATTAGGAATAATAGAATTGTTCAAATTTTTCACAATCGTTCATATGTTGGAAGTAGATATGAATGAAGATTGTCATGAATTGGTGTGTAGATTGTCTAAATGGTGTTAGACATAGCAAAGGGTTGCTGCAACGTTCATGAGTGCTTATGAACTAGTTTTGAGCATTGGAACAAACCCGCGCTTGCTGGAATCACCTTATGGAATAAGATATAAAAGGGTGATTGCAAGACGATAATATCATATAGTCTTAAAACCTAGATATATGGTTTGTTATTTGTTAATTGGTTGTACATTGATAATGCGAAAATGCATCAGTAACTCGGTGTTATAAAACGCATTGTTGTGTATAGTTGGTTAATGAATAAGTAAATGCATATAAGTCGAAGTTTATCTGTAACTTTTATCTAAGAAGGTAAAAACGATATCTCGGCCGCTCGATGATTTGATTTGACTTATGTGTCGGGCCCGGTCAGAACTGAATTGATGTGTTTGATTAAGTTCTATGTCAAATAAATCAGAGATCGAGAAACCTAAATGCTTGACTAACCATTCCATAGGATTGTCAGCATGATATCTAACAGAGGACTGTACGTTCCCTTATCTAAAGGACAAGATTGATTAGATCAGAGTCTGACAGCGTCTTTGAGAGCTACAATTGCAAACCGAATTGTACTTGTATAGTTACTAGACTTATCCAAGTGGGAGACTGTTGGAATAGTGTCTAAGGCTGTAACTATATTAGGCAAGTATTTGATCCGGTTGTGCATGGTCCTTTTGGGTTGCCTTCACCATAGCAACTTGATAGGATGATTTATTAAGAGAGAGTAAATATTATTAATATATTATGGGAATAATATAATGAATAATATATTGTTATTTGATTAATAAAAGTCATAGAATTAATTAGAATTAATTTGGTGACTTAAAGAGATTAATTAAATAAAGGGGTATAAACTGTCAATTGTTTGATAGTTAAACTTTGGACTGTAAATCCATTTGGATATGGTATGGACGAATTCTAAGAGATTTAGGATAGCTAAAATCGTCCATATGAGTTATCTAGGAATGGATTTGGATAGCCTTAAGAGAAGATTATCTGATAGGGACTTATCTGTAATCCTTAAGGAGTCTACAAGTATAAATAGACCCTATGGCTGATGGAATTCGACACTTGACCTAAAGTAAGGAACCTCTGGTCGAAATTCCTTCCCTCTCCTCTCTCTTAAATCATCCTTCTTGCTATTGGTGTTTGTAAGCCATTAGAGAAGTGACATTTGTGACTCTAGAAGCTCCAAGACAACAAGGTCAACAAGGAATTCAAAGGTATGATTCTAGATCTGTTTCAATGTTGTTATTTAGCCTAAATAGTTATTAGAAGTCTTAGATTCAAAGCATGTTTTATTAGAAAGCCTAGATCCGAGCATTAGGGTTTTTCATGCGCACATAGGAAAGTTCTTATGGCTAAAACCCATCAAAAAGGGTGTGGTGCACGCAATCAGCCGAGCTGAAGTAAGTTCTCCCAAATAACCCATTCAAGTTTGTTATGTTATGATTATGAGAACTTCATGCTAGATTAGGGCTAAGGACCTAGAAATGATGCCTTGTAAGCCTGTTATATGTGTATGAGAACTGCATGCTAGTTTGGGGCTAATAATCTAGGAAGGATGCCTTATATGCCTGCTATATGAGCTTATTGAACTGTACGCTGGTACTGATTAGTCACTAATATGATGGCCTGAGTAGGATATGCTTGATTATGTTTACTCAATTCTAGAATGTTGCTTGCTATGTGCTTTTAGTAGTTCTAGTTATCTTTAAGTAACTAGTAAACAAATATGTTAAGTTACATATTATGAGGACTAAATAATTTCAGAAGGTTAGGTTTAGCTCTATTTCACAGCTTTTGTCTGAGTCCAACCGTTGTAGGCTAGGACCTCTCATTCGAAGAATCATCTGGTCTTAGTGATATGTAATGGTATTCATGAGCTAGTTAGGGGGAGATAACAGGGACTTCTTATGCAGCTGATGACGGAGAGTGGGTCATAGATTACCCTAGGGCAAGCCTAGGATGAGATTAGAAGAGTGCAGTAGTAGTGAAAGGGACTTGGTGGAGTCAAGGCAGTTCTTAAGGAAAGTACAAATAGATGTCGAAGGTAGTATGGGCCCGTACTACTGACAACAGAGGATCTGTACTCGAATCAAGGAAGGCTGAGATGAACCCAGGAAACTTGTAGTATGTGAGATCCCTCGAGTTATGCTGAGTATATTGATGTTTGTTATGGTGTTTTTTCAGTACTACACACTAGACCAGTTGGCAGTTTAGGTGCTGGTGAGGGATTAGGCTCGGGCTCAGGAGCCAGCTAGCTCGATGTGCAGATGAGAGAGTTCATTTCATCTATGGTCACTTGCAGTATTTTAGACCAAACTCCTATGATATTCGGTACGGTCAAGGAGGGCATCTTGGAGATACTTCATGAGATGTTAGGTGCATTCCGCACCGAGATGGCGACCATGCTAGGGGAACGCACGATTACATTCAGGGAGTTCCGAGCTTGAGGAGCTCCAGACTATGATAGAGCTCGGGTCCCCATTGCTCGTAGAAGGTGGTTGGCTGATGTCGCCAACGCCTTCCTGTCTTCTGACGGACAGAGCACGTGATTGGTGGGAGGAGGTCGGACATGCCATTGGAGATGATGCAACTTTAGATGCGATGACCTGTAGTGACTTCTCGGCTAGGTTCAGGTTCGAGTTTACACCCATGATTGAGGTGCAACAGCTTGCTAGGGAGTTCAATGATCTCCAAAAGACGACTGAGACGGTGAATGAGATCACCGCCATGTTTAGGGAGAAGGCCTTTGTCATTTTGCAGTACCTGGTAGACGAGGAGATGAAAAAGGCCCGATACCATGAGATGTTATGGAGTGATATCTATCAGTTTGTGAGCCGACCCACATGCAAGACGCTGGAAGATATGATTGGGAGGGCTCGAGAGAGAGAGATAGAGAGAGAGAGAGAGAGAGAGAGAGAGAAAGAGAGAGTTGGATTTGGATATGGAGAAGAAGAGGAAACTAGATGGGTTCATCCAGGGGTGCCTACAAGAAGCCCAAGGTATCAAATCACCAATTGAGGAGCCAGCAGGGTCGCAACCGTTGTGGCAAGTGCGGCACGTTGCACGAGGGGACGTGTAGGGCGGATGGTTTGGGATGCTTTAAGTGTAGCCGAACTAGTCATGTTAGCAGGGATTATACTGTTACCAACACCACCACAACAAGATCAGATCTGATTTGCTTCTAATACAATCAGAAGGGATACAAGGGGTCCCGAGTATAGCAGCATTAGGACAAGTGGTGGCACCCGCTCTTGCTACGTTGAGGATTACCGATGGCCGTCACGGCCGGTCAGAGGCTCCTGTGACGTAGAGAAGAGCCTTCCAGTTGAAGCAGAGGAGGCACGTGTTGTTCTCGATGTGGTGACATGTATGTATCTTCTCCATATCTTTTTATTCATATTGATTATTGCTTATGTTTAAGTGTATCATTATAGGATCGTTCCTTGGGAACATTATATCTTCTATGGTATTATTTGATTCGAGGCTACCTGATCTTTTGTGTCGCTCATGCTCAACAAGCGGTTTATGGGAGCTTTAGGGAAGTCAGACTATCCATTAGATGTAGAGATAGCAGATGATAGGACCGTTCAGGTTGCGAGGGTTTATCGGGGATGTATACGGCAGTTGTTCGATGAGTAGTTTTCCATGGATTTAATCCCTATTACCCTGCGAGGGAATAAGATTATAGTGGATATGGACTGGTTGAGCCCTAATGGGGCAGTGATCGACTGCGAGCAACAACTTGTGCGGGCTCAGACCCCAAGTGGGGTAGGTTTAGTGATTCAGGGCGAGAGACAGCAGGGTGGAATGACTTTATGTTCAGCAATGAGAGTGACGCGCTACCTTCAGCAAGGTTGCGTAGGTTATGTCGCTTATGTTATGGATACCCGGAATAAGGGTAAGGCGACCGTGGATGATGTACTAATCATACGGGAGTACCCAAACGTGTTCCTGGAGGATTTGCTTGGGGTACCTCCGGAAAGGCAGGTAGAGTTCAGGATTGAACTAGTCCCTGGTGCAGCACCGATAGCCAAGGCACCATATCGGTTGGCTCCGCCCGAGATGTAGTAGTTGTCTACACAGTTGCAGGAGCTGTTAGACAAGGGATTTATCAGTTGGACCAGTTCGCCATGAGGAGCTCCGATCCTGTTTGTGAAGAAGAAGGACAGGTCACGCAGGATGTTTATAGATTACCGGGAGCTAAACAAGGTAACGGTGGAGAACCGTTATCCCCTCCCGAGGATTGATGACTTATTTGACCAGATTCAGGGCGCATCTTTGTTCTCCAAGATTGATCTGCGATCAGGGTATCACCAGATACGAGTCAGGGATGACTACATGCCGAAGGCAACCTTTCGGACTCTCTATGGTCACAATGAGTTTGTGGTGATTCCGTTTGGGCTCACCAATTCTCCTGCCGTGTTCATGTACCTCATGAACAGCATGTGCAGACTGATGTTGGACCAGTCTATGATAGTCTTTGTCAATGATATCTTGGTTTATTCCAAGATTCAGGAGCAACATGAGGAGCACCTGAGGGCGGTGATGGAGACACTGAGGAGGGAGAGACTTTTTGAAAAGTTCTCCAAGTGTGAGTTCAGGTTGCGTGAGGTGCATTTTCTAGATCACCTTGTCAACTAAAAGGGTATTCTGGTCGATGCGGCCAAGATAGATGTCGTGATGTAGTGGGAGGTTTCGAGGTTTCCATCTGAGATTCAGAGTTTTCTTACTCTAGGGGTTATTATCGGAGATTTATCTAGGATTTCTCCAAGATTGTTGTTCCCTTGACCCAACTGACCAAGAAGTCAGTGACATTCTACTGGGGACCTGAGCAGCAGGCAGCCTTCGAGACTCTCAGACAGCGGTTATGTGACTTTGTGGTTTACTGTGACGCTTTGATCATGGGTATGGGTGCATTGTTGATGCAGTAGGTTCTAGTGATGGCATACGCTTCGAGGCAGTTAAAGCCTCACAAGGCGAACTATCCGACATAAAATTTGGAGCTGGGGGCCGTAGTTTTCGCCCTCAAGATTTGGCAAAACTGCCTCTATGCGGTTCGTTGTACCATTTACACGGACCACAAGAGGTTGAGGTACCTGATGTGTTAAGTATAAGGAGTTGCGACATTGGGCCTTGATAATTCGGTCCATTATGTACTCTCGATTTGGGCCTGTCAAACCGTGTTTGTCTTTCTAGGGTTTAGTAAATAAGGAGCATGCATGCATCCTTGTCATTAACGCTTTTCATTATTAACTTATTGATTGTATTGTAAACCCTTGCACACCTCTACAGTGGAAGTTCTTAATCGAGCTCTTCTGAGGTGTGACTATATTTTAATCATTGGACATACAGATTGATTCATTGAATGTTCTAGTATTTGTTATTCTTATTGATTTACATGTTAAACATATAATCGATCTAATGAGTTTTCAACTCATTAATTGGTATCAGAGCAGGAGACTGTGTAATCCATACACATCTTTTCAGTTGAAGAAGGTTTTAGGGTTTTCCGCTATTATCGTTTTCTCCTAGAACCGTCATTCTTCATTGACGCAGTTCTTAGACATCCATCATACCCTAACTTTGTTTACTAGTCTGATCTTGAACAGGTTTCAAAACAAAATCATCATGTCTCTTGACGATTCACAAACGAACCCAATCAACATCTCCAACAACATCAGATCAATCACCAGGATTCCTATCCTATATACTCAAGATTATGAAGTTTGGACGCATCACTTTGAAGACTATGTGATTGGTTTTGAGATAATGGATACTTAATTTGTGAAGCCATTACTATAGGTCCATTTGTTAACTCTAGCACAATCAGAACAATGAAGACGCAAAAGGAGTACAACCAACCCGTGGTTGATGTAAATGATGTTCCTCAAGACGAAAAGGAAAAGCTTGTGAGAAACATTAAAGCACTAAGAATGATCAGATTCGCCTTACAATCTGACACATTCAGGTTGGTCAGTTCATGCATGACGGCAAAAGAGATATGGGACAGAATGAAGGAGTTATATTCCACCGATGAGGATCTTGAGCATTCTATCAAAACTTTATTTCTCTCAAAGTTTGGAGACTTCAAGAAAAAAACCGAAGAGAAGCTAATTCAAGCCTTTGATCGTTTCAATCATCTTCTAAGCAAAATGATAAAGCATGGCATAGAAAGGAAGGTAATTGAGCAATAAGTCACATTCATGAATGGCCTAAGAACCGAATGGATGGCGGTGGTGTCTACAATAAAAGCTCATGAACAATTCAAAGCTTACTCCTTGGCGAAACTAGTGGGGATTCTAAAATCACACGAAAGTGCAGTGACCAAAGAAACAAATGTGGTTTGAAGCATGGGATCTTTAGCTTTCATATCAAAAGGAAAGAACGTGGCTAAAGAAGAAGAAGATTTAGATCTGTCAGAATTTGATCTAACCAATGAAGAATATGCTTTGATGGTTTTTAATCCAAAGAAGTTTGTGGGTAGAAAGTTTCCTAACTCCAAGAACCGAAACTGGCAAGGAAGCCACAATTTGGATAAAGAAAAGAGGAACCGAAGAACTCTCCACAACATGAAGAACCGAAGAAGGATAGCAAGCTTGTTGGTGATTCTGGATATGATTGTTACTTTTGCAAAGGAAAAAATCACTTTGCCAAAGATTGTGTCTTGAGAAAGATGTCGGAAAAGAACGAGAATGAAGATGATGAAGCCTACTACCCGCGAAAGCTAGAAGAAATAAAGAAGAAGAAAGATGTTGCTGACAAAAATATGAATACTTTAATTGTGCAGGAAAATCTCATGGACGATGAGTTTGGCAGTGTGGAAGTCTGGTCTACACACTCTGAGGATAAAGAAGTTCATAAGCCCACACATGGCAGGGATTTTGTGGCAAAAGACGTTAAAACTGAAGGTACATGGAAGTGCTTGATGGTGACTGATGGAGTGTCACAGATGAGAGGCTACACTACTGATGGGAGTTGTGATGAAGCAAGGGAGCGAGAAGACAGATGCTTCGCTACCAAACCAGTTGGCGAGCAGATCAACGAATCCGACCGATTGATCAAGAAGGTACAATCAATTCTCGAATCATTAAAAATCCCTGTCATAAACTATGAAAAAGAACTGAATGAATTAAAATCTAAATTTTCTAGTTTAAGTGGTAATTTAACACAAAATCGGTTAACAAAATCTAACTAACTGATCAACTCAGCAGGGTGTCTTCGAAGAGTGAGGAGAGACGTATCTGGATAGAGCAAAATGAGAATGAGTTAGTTAGGATTAAGGATGAGACAATTTATTTGCAAAGGTATAATTTGAAGCTTTTAAAATAGAGAAATGTTTTTTTTTTAAATTTCTAAACATTTATATTCGAACATTACGCAATTGCATCTGAATTGTGAAATAGGCAACACAATTCATAGTATGATTTTTCCCTTCCTTGAATTTAAGGAGGATGAAATTGATGCTGATGTATATAACTGTGAAGCAGTTGTATCTTCTGATGAAATTTCTCCAGCATACAGAATTGGTCTTGACAAAATACAGTCGTTCATCAAGTCGAAAGACCATAAGGACATGCTTAAGAACCTTTTGGATGAAAATGACAAATTTAAAATTAAAATCGAAGCCATGCAGAAGTTTGACTCGTTGAATGCCAAGTTAAGTTCGGGAAAAAAAATTGATGTTGAAAATACTTCTGAATTTAATGAGTACGATGATATGAGTGAAATATCCATAGAGGATGAGATGGACTTTTCTGAATTTGTCAAAAGCGAACCCGAACCTATCAAAGATCTCATTTTTGAAAATTCCATTGAGTTCACTCGTTTGTCCCAAAATAAGTCTAGAATTCTGAAAGAAAAGGTTGTGGTATATCAAAAGGTTCAAACCACTCCAAATCAGGTTTATGTAGTTACATGAGTCACACAAAAGCAAACAGTCGAGCTAGAAGCTATTGTAAACGAGGACAATGCTGAAGGCTATGAGGAGCATTTCTAGTCAGATCCAATCGACAATGTTGATGAAACGGTTGGTCTTTCTGAGAAAACATCATGGAGGGTTAAAGGCAGATATGTGGCAGAAGCACTCAAAAAGACTACACATTTTGATGTGCCAAGCGCAGGTGGTACTAAAAAGGTTTCAAGAGAACCAGTCATGGCGACAAGCGAAACCTCCTCGATAAAAAGAGAAACTCTTGATGAAAGACCGAAACCCAAGGTTGATATCCATAAAAATCCAAAGCAGTCGTCAGAGCAGAAACATCAACATAATAGGAGATATAAGAAGAATCTCTCTGAAAGGAAGTAGTTTTGGAAGTCCCAAAACCCTAATTATGTTCACTCAGATAAGAAGCAAAATAAAAGCTTAACTCTACTCCTTGTACTCAATTCCATTCTTACAGTCAAGCAAACTGAAAGAGTAGTTTCGGCTCCCAAAATGGAAGCAATCGAAACCGAAGAAGTAGTTTCGGTTCTCCATCTTCGAACGAAAAGAACCAAAAGCAAGGCTTCGCTCCTAAAACTCATCCCTCTCACTCAAAGCAAAATCCAAAAGTGAATGTAAAGGGAAAAGAGAAGCTATTCTCAGAAGATGAAAAGAAGACGAAGAAAACGTTAGCTGACTCTAGGAAACAGAACCAAAAGCTTATGAATAATAAAAACACAATTCCAAAGTTTGAAGCTAAAGAAACAAACGCTAACAAAATCAAAGTTTTCGCAATTAAAAGAAAAGATGAAACCACCTTAATAAAACAAACTTTTTTGGTTGATTCTTCTCTTACTATTCCAAGTTTCGTAAAAGGCTCACGAGGACCCAAGAAACTTTGGGTTCCTAAATCTGCTTGATTTTTGCAGTTTATTCGTGACTAGCAGTTCGATGATGAATGGTATATTAACAGTGGCTGCTCACGTCACATGACAGGGAGAAGGGAGGATCTACGGGTTTCGGGATATGAAGGATGGTGGAAGTGTCAAGTATGGAAACAATTCTTTTGGCACAATAAAAGGCTATGGAATGATCAAAATGGAGATTTCTCGATCAGAAAGGTGGCATATGTGGAAGGCTTACAACACAATCTCATCATTGTCTCGCAACTAGTGGTGGGAACAGGACCGAAGGTTTCCTTCGATGATGAAGGGTTGGAAATAATAGAAAAGAAGACCAAGAATGTTCTGCTGAAATCTCAAAGAAAAGGTGAAATGTATCCATTGAACCTGTTGGAATAGTTTCTAAGGCTGCAACTATATTAGGCAAGTATTTGACCCGATTGTGCATGGTCCTTTTGGGTTGCCTTCACCATAGCAACTTGATAGGATGATTTATTAAGAGAGAATAAATATTATTAATATATTATGAGAATAATATAAAGAATAATAATATTGTTATTTGATTAATATAAGTGATAAAGTAATTGGTATTAATTTGGTGACTTAAAGAGATTAATTAAATAAGAGGGTATAAACTGTCAATTGTTTGATAGTTACACTTTAGACTGTAAATCCTTAAGAGATAGGGATTGGACGGATTCTAGAGCTTTGGATAGCTAAAAATCATCCAAGGCTTATCTATGGTAAGGATTTGGATTGCTTTAAGGAAAGTATTATCCAATTAGGGTTTAAGCTGAAACCCTTAAGGAGTCTACAAGTATAAATAGACCCCATGGCATAGGGAAATCGGCACCCTCTTAAGAAGAAAGAAACCCTGGCCAAATCTTCCCTCTCCTCTCTCTCTCAAATCATCTTCTTTGCTTATTGGTGTTTGTAAGCCATTAGAGGAGTGACAATTGTGACTCTAGAGCTCCAAGACAACAAGATCAAACAAGAGTTTCAAAGGTATACTTCTAGATCTGATTTTGTATTGTTTTATACCTAATTAGTTGTTAGAAGTCTTGGATTCAAAGCATGTTTAATTAGAAAGCCTAGATCCAAGCATTAGGGTTTTGCATGCGCACATAGGAAAGTTCTTATGGCTAAAACCCATCAGAACCTTAATCCAATATGAGGGAAACCATATGTATGCCTACCGACAAAAACTCATTGTGATGAAAGTTGGATATGGCACCGAAGGCTCTCGCACCTTAACTTCAAAGACATCAACAAGCTAGTTCTTGGTGATCATATGCGAGGACTTCCACTTCTCAACTTTGACAAGGAACATTTGTGTGCTGCATGTGAAATAGGAAAGCAAAGCAGGAAGAGTCATCCAACTGGTGTTAACACAAAGATCATCGAACTGCTTGAGCTCCTTCATATTGAAAGTATCGGTGGTAACAAGTATATACTTGTCATAGTTGATGATTTTTCACATTTCACCTGGGTTTTCTTTCTTAAACAGAAATCAGAAGCAACGCCTAAGCTCAAAGTCTTTATAAATCAAGTAGAGCTTCAACTGCGAAAGGTGGATAGGAACGTTCGCAGTTATAATGGGTTGGAATTCAAAAACCAAGTGTTTGAAGAGTTTCTTGCTGAAAAGGGAGTGTCTCACAATTTCTATGCTCCCTCTACTCCACAACAAAATGGGGTCGTTGAAAGGCGAAACCACTCATTGTGTGAAACAACCCGAACCATGCTCAGCTTTGCTTCGTTGCCCATGTATTTATGGGCTGATGCTATTGCCGCTGCTTGCTACACCTAGAACTGGTCTTTACTCAACAAGCGATTCACAATAACTCCTTATGAAATTCTAAACAACCGCAAGCCTAACGTTATGTTTTTCCATGTGTTCAGTTCATGATGCTTCATCTTTAATTCTAACGAGAACCGAAACAAGTTTGATGTGAAGGCAGATGAAGGAATCTTTCTTGGGTACTTGCTTACTTCAAAAGCATATAGGGTTCTGAATAAACGCTCAAAGAAATCGAAGAAACTTATTAAGTGTCCTTTGATGATAACTATGTGAAGAAACTCACATCAAGCAAAGAACAAATAGATGAAATCTTTCCTCAAACTGGTCATGTCTCGGTTCCCATCTCCAACTTATTTGAAGAATATATGAAGCTTTTTGATGAATTGGAGACTGCTATTCTCTCTGAAGCGAAAGCGGTTGACAACAAAGTAGATAATCTGAAGAAGGTAATTCACGAAGCTCCTAAAATCATGGAAAGCGAAACTTCAAGTTCAAGCGGATGTCAAGATTCTGCTACATCTCAAGAGCCAAGTGAATCTTCGAATTCTACTATCCAGGGGAAGAATCCATCAACCACCATACCTAATGAACGTCCAATCGAGGGGGAGAATTCTGAGCCTGAAGCAAAAATTGTTTCATCATTCGAGGGGGACAATGTAAATATGAATGATGATGATGATACACAGTTAAAATTTGAAGAAGAAGTAAATGCTAAACTGGATCCCTCCTATGATCCAAATTACCCTCCCCTCACCAAATGGACAAAAGAACATCCAAAAACCCAAATCATTAGTGAATCATCAGAAATAGTTCTTACACGTTCTCTACTAAAAGCGTAGCAAACTGCATTATTCTCTCAAGTGGAATTTTGCATGTTTAATTCGTTTGTCTCCAAAGTTGAACCAAAGATTGTTAATATTGCACTCGATGACTCAGATTGGGTATAGACAATGCAAGACGAACTCAATGAATTTGAGCGAAACAAAGTATGGAGACTGATTCCTACAATAAAGGATGCATCTGTGGTTGGATTAACGTGGGTTTTTAGAAACAAGATGGACAAAGAAGGGAATGTGATTCGTAACAAAGCAAGGTTGGTTGTGAAGGGATATTGTCAAGAAGAAGGAATAGACTACTAAGAGACCTTCGCTCTGGTAGCAAGATTAGAATCGGTACGAATCTTTCTGGCTTATGCTGCTCATAAGAACGTTGAAGTATACCAAATAGATGTGAAGTGTGCATTCTTAAATGGAGAATGAGAAGAGACGGTGTATGTAGAGCAACCACCTGGTTTTGTGAACGAAAAGTATCCAAATCACTGCTACATGTTGGACAAGGCAGGTTATGGTCTAAAGCAAGCCCTTAGAGCCTGGTATGAAACACTTACTCGATTTCTAAAAATTTTTAAGTTTAAACAAGGTTCGATTGACCCAACCTTCTTTCGCAAGAAAGAAAGTGACCACCTTATGATCGTCCAAATTTATGTCGATGATATCTTCTTCGGTTCCACAAATCCTGGCTTAGCTGCTGAATTTATGAATTTGATGGAGATTAAATTTGAGATGAGTTCAATGGGTCCAATTAACTTTTTCCTTGGCTTGAATATTAGACAGGGACCTGTCACACCCCAAAACCGAAACGGCGGAAACGTTCGGGGGTGGCTGACGTCATGCGTAGTATCACAACAATTGTATCATAGCAAGCATAGTAAACACAACTAGACATTAAATACATATGTGAAAAGGTTTACATTGTTTAATACACAGTTTTGTTCTTATCAAAAGTAAAATTGAGAGGTGCGACTCTAACGCTTCGACTTCTTCGAACTCCTAAAAATACCTGTCTACTAATTCCCTGAGAATACAAGCAGTTTTGAAAGAATATCAGCATAAAGCTGGTGAGTTCATAAGCATTTAGTTTTGGTGGAAAAGTCTTCTTTGAATCCTTTTGAAAAGTGTTCCTCAAGAAAATCCTATATTTTCTTATGAAAATCGAGTTTGAAAACCCATTCATTCCATGACTTTCAGGTTCGTACAGAACATGTACAATCCAATGTGTCGTGGATTGAATATGAATATCCGTTGGTTGTAAAACAATCCGTTTTGAATAGTCGGTTTATCCCAGGAAAATCCTATATTTTCCCTAAAGGTTGATGGTTGATTATCCGTTTTAAACTGAGGTTTGCAAGTATCTACCATACTTGTGTTGATAAAAGCAGTTTTCTTTTAAAAACCCTGGTTACACCGGGAGTGGTATATTAGCCTTATTACATAAATAAAACTAAACAAAAGAATACCGTGATGAACTAAGTCCTGAAGGTATTTTTATTAATACCCTTCAGTAATTAAATCGGTTATTACTTTGAGGTTAGTTCACTTGATTCATTATTACAAAAGTAAACCTCTGCTACCTAGGTTTTGAGTTTCATGACCATAACTGACTGGATATAGCCCGCAACGGCCTGTATCCTTAATGACTTTATCACCCGCAGACCTGCCGGTCTGACTGTAGCTAGCAGTGAGGTGCGGGATTGTCATTCTCGTATAGATCTATACACAACAGTCACGCTCTCCCTACATGAGATTGTGGTCATGAGTGCTAGTCCTCCACTCTATTTCTTGTGGTGAGTTGTACCAAGGACGTTTCTGAAACATAGCCTAACTAATTTGCAAGTAATAATACCGAAAATCTTGTTTATGATTTGCATGAATCCTTTATAAAATAATACATTTTACTATATGTATCACATGGTCATTGTTCTAGTTTTGAAAACTGTTTCTACGTGTTGATTTCTTAATTGGTTGGTAAAACTGTTTTCCGTTTTAAAAGCATACTGAGAATATAATTATCTTAAACAAAATAATATATTTTGAGCACAAGTTTCCTTGTACTTTTGCTTGTATTCTACCCCTAAAAACATGAAAAACTCGGAAAAAGCATAGGGGTATGAACTAACTGTTTGACGAATTATTCGAGCGGATGATCGGTTATGAGTGTTGAGTGTGCGGCCAGGGTGTGTGTGCGGCTGCACACGGAAGTGCTTGTCGGAAACCACCCTAAAGACTTGGAATTGCTTGTCGGGACCTTATGTGATCAACCAAAGGAGGTGTATGGTCATTAGGGTGTGAGTGCGGCCAGGGTGTGTGGCCAAGCTATGTGTACGGCCGTACAGAGGGTGTGTGCGGGCGGAGTGTGCGGCCAGGGTGTGTGTGCGGCTGCCAACGGAAGTGTACGGCCATACACTCTTCGTTTATGCTCCAAACGTCGATTTTCAAGTGTTTCAAGGCTCAAACCAAGTCCTAGTAAGATATAGTGTGCCAAACTCTCACTTTGGAGGGTTTTTGAGGTGTGTACGGCCACCTTATGAAGGTGTGCGGCCGTACACCTTCAAGGGATGAAGAACACGAAGTACATGAAGAGTTTCAGGCTTAGATTTAGGTGTTTTACCTATATAACAAGCTAAATGATGGAATTCTTCACGTTTTTGAGGCCCTTAGAGTGTTCTTGGATGATGTTTTTAGAAAGAGAAAGTAGAGAGAGAAAGTAGAGTGCAGCCAAATGAAAGGAATGAGTGAAGGGGTCACCCTATATAAATATGGATGAGTGTCGGTTGGAGGATGGGTGTGCGGCTGCACACTTGTATGTGCGGCCACACACTTATCTGTGCGGCCACACACTAATGTGTGTGGCCATACACTCGGGTGTGCAGCTAAACACTCATGTGTCCAGCCATACACTAGGGTGTGCAACCATACACTCGGGTGTGCGGCCACACACTCCTTTTGATGGAGTGTTTGGCCTATTTGCAACCCTAAATCTTAAACCAACCCATCCCTAATTCAAAATTTTGTTGTACTCAAGGCTTTAAATGCTTAAATGAGCCCTTAATCAGTGCTACGAGTTAATAAAAATGAGTTTAACTTAGACTAATTGACTAGATGTACCGGGTAGAAGTTTTCGGGTTATCACAGAACCGAAGGCGTTTTTAGTAATCAAGAGGCTTACACGAAGACCTTACTAGCCATGTTTGGAATGTTAGGAGAATCAAAAGTGAAGGTTCCTATGGCGTTTGGCACGAAGTTAACACCTTCTCTGGAAACCCGACTGTTGGCATGACCCTCTATCGCCAAATGATAAGGTATTTAATGTATCTAATAGCAAGTCGACCATATATAATGTTTCGTGTCTGTTATTGTGCCAGGTTACAAGCTAATCCACGTGAACCTCACATGATGGCTGTGAAGAATATTTTTTTATATCTGAAGAGAACCTCATCTCTCGGTTTATGGTACCTGGCGAAATCATGATTTTTTGTATAAGCGTTCTCTGATGCCGATCTAGTTGGATGTGGACTGGACCGAAAGAGCACAATTGGCAAGTATCAGTTCCTTGACGACAAACTCGTTAGCTGGCAATCGAAGAAGCAAACATGTGTGTCTCTTTCTACAGCCGAAGTCGAGTACATAGCTGCAGCGTCTTGTACCTCTCAGGTCATATGGATACAAAGTCAACTAAGAGACTATGGCCTGAACAAGAAGAAAATCCATTTGTATTGTGACTCTGAAAGCGTAATAAGGATATGTCACAATCCAATGCAACACTAAAAACGAAACATATAGCACTGAGGTATCATTTCATCAAGGATCATGTGTAAGATGGTAATGTTGAAATCCATTTTTTTCGAACAACTGATCAACTAGCTGACATTTTTACAAAAGCCTTACTTGAAGCAAGCTTTAACAAAATTTTACAAGGCTTAGGAATGATGGAAGCTGAGTCAGTACCAATCACTTTCGCTTCATTAAAATTGGAAAGAGAAATAGAGCGAACGCTCGGTTTATTTCAGGTACGGATTTTTCGGGAACCGAAATGAACCGAACGCTCGGTCCATTTCGCCTCATAACTCACGGTGAAGTTTCGATTGTACATTTTGTACACTATCTTTTCAAGTAATTTATTTGATGCTCATCTTTTATTTTTTTTAAAATAAAAAAATATTTTCTTTTCTGTTTTTATTTCTTTTTCAGAAATTCCTTAAAACCGAAAAATATTTCATTGTATCATAAATCTAATCTCATGTAGAAGCTAGGTCAGGTATAAACTTTCTATTAATGTACTAGCTAAGTGTCCCTAGAAGCATGCTGTTGCATGTTGACCGAAGCCTCCAAGACTTTGAGTGAGGCCTTAATGATTCGATTTATAGCAATCGTCTCTTCCCAAAAAGGCTGATAATATCATTCAAGTCATGAACAACCTTACTCCTCTCACAATGAGTTAAGAGTTTTCTGCTTGGTCACTCTATTACAATAGAGGTTCCTCCGATTCTTTAACCACCTCTTATTATTTGTCCATCTCATTTCGTTTCATTATCGTAACTCTTGAGACCCTCAGACTTTACCACTAGGGTTTATGGTTAAACAACATTTGTGTTGATGATCTTACTTTCATTCACCACGTGCTAAGTGAGACCGAATATCCAACACCCATAATGAATTGATGGTGAGCAATAAACTGTTCTAGTTTTCACCCTTGTTTTAACAAATTCCCTTTGATGGAATGTACCAAGAAATCTCGTTTTTTTGAGAGATCTTTATGAAATTGTCTAAATACCAAGACTTTTCTTCCCAAAAGATCCTGTTTATTTTAGTTTTTTCTGAGATTTGTATGACGATCACCAAGTCACTGAAAATTATTCCACCTTACTTGTTTTAACGGCCAGGTCGGTCTCACAAGTACTTCATCCAACTTTCGGTCTTATGTCAAGTCCTAAAGTTCGGTTGAAGCACAGACACCTGTTATGGCCTTATAATGAACGGATGCCTTTCAATGCTTCTTAACGAGTATTTGATCGTTTTTTATTGGGTAACCACACAAGCACTTTAAAGTCTCTCTTTACTTTGAAGGAAGAGATTCGTTCTCAGGATCCACAGTTTCGTGTCTTTCTAGATCACTTAAATCCCACTAATATTTTTCTTTTTTTCTTTTCTGTTGGCACACTCTTGCATGAAAATCTTTACGATTTTTCCAAACTCTTGGTTGGTTGCTAATAAGCTATTCTTAGACATATAGCTTCGGTTCTTTATGGTGAAGTCGATTCATTTAAAAGGAAAAGGGTGACTCAGCATAAATTTGAAACGGTTCAGAATTTGGAAAGGAGATAAGGATGGAAAGGCGCGTGAATTTAAAACGGTTCATAAACCCATGCCTGGTGACGTCTATCCGGGGAAACCAAGCTATCAAATCTTGTTTTTTCAGGCACCGTTTCAGGGGATCGTATCATTATCACAATAGATTCTTTCTCTCTCATGGAAATGGTATAAAAGGGTTTCTCGCACCTCATGTACCTCTTTACCGCTTCCAACCTTTCTCGAGAATACAATAGGAAATTTTCAACTGTTCTTCTTCTTCCTTTCTACAACAATGGCAGAATCGTCATCCGTTCAAGAACAAACCGCTACCTCATCTCTCCTGACCATCAAACTCAATCAAAAATTTATCATCGAACTGAATCCATTCGTCTATGATTCATACATGCTTCATGTGGTCGAATGTCTCAAGTATTCCCCGCTGGTGATTGCTCTCACACAGGTTGAATCTGTTCCCATGTCACTGCTCTCACAGGTCTATTCATTTGCTTCTTACGATAAACGCAAGGAATGAATCTTTTTTGACATCTTCAATCACAAGACCTCTGTCTCAAAAGCTTGCTTCTTTTCTCTGCTAAAGCTTGCTTCACATACCTCTGTCATCTATCCTGATTTCATCACGACTACCCAGTTATTCACTATGTTCTATGACATAAGATACATCGATGTCCTTACCACAGTGAAGAAGTTCTAGAAATCCTGCTTACCACCACAATGGAATGGACTTTTCACCCTCATCTTCAAGGTATTAGCCGAAAGGGTTGCTAGGTCTAATAATGCCATCAAAGGCTTCATGACCATTCTTTATGGTCTCTATCACGGAATAAATATTGATTATGGCTCACTTATTTTGGCTCAGCTAGTGCAGAGCCTCAATTCGTCGTCTAAACACTCTGAAATTTCATGTGGACGCTTCTGGACGATAGTTACTCGAAGAGGAATTGAGCATTTTCAGATTCCCATCATGGAGGATGTGTTGCAATCTTCAATCGCCACTTTCCACACAACAAAAATCATCGGTTCTGATCCCATGAAGTTCATGTTCATTGGTTCAATTCCTGAATCAATATTCAAGTGTGTCTCAAGCGAAAGCAATGTTATGGCTGATTACAGAAAACTAACACCTTCGGGACCAAGACAACTCACTCCAGAAATGCAAAGTGCCTTGGAGGTTGTTGATAAACCGACAAAGAGGGGAAATAAACTAGAACAGAAGAAGAAGGAAGTCGAAGGTAAATCCTCCCACGCAGCCTAGCCCAAAAAGCGAAAGGCAGAAAAAGAACCTTCGTCTGCCCACAAGAAGCGAAAGATCAAGAGGATCGCTAAGAAACCGAAAGCTGACTCATCTAGTGACTTGGATTATGTTCCGTTTGATCACGATCACTATGAAGGAGAAGATGTTCATCAAGAAGGCTCATCGAGAGGAAACACGCCTCCTCGGTCCCCATCTCCTGAGGTACGTGTAACCGAATCTGCTCCCACTCCTCCTCAATCTCCACCTCATTCTTGTACTTGTTTCGATTGCACCACGTCTACCACTGGTTGTTTCTCAACCTATTTCCTCACCACCAACTATTTCAACTGTTCCTCTTCCGCCTCCTGTCATCACACAAGAAACCATTACAACAACTATAACCGAACCTCCAGTTATTGTCAACGTATCTGATACGGGGGAAACTACCAAAGGTCTCACCATCCCTGTCACTTCAACACTTTTATCCCCGCGTCTCTCGACTGAATCTGATACAGTTCTTGGCGGAGCTAAAATGGAATTTGAATCTGTGTATTACAGCCCCTAGTGGGTTCTAAGCGAAGAAGATGGTGATGCTCCAATCATCCAACATCACTTTGAGGATCTCAATACCAAACTTGATCAATTGATTGCTTCTGCTGCTCCTCCATCCACTTCAGAATATTTTGATGCTGCCACAAAGGCTCTAATTGAAACTTTCATCAAAAGCATGATCAATCCATTGAAAAGGCAACTCAAGTTGTGGATGCCTCCATTCTCTCTTGCAACAATGCTATTGGTGAGGTCAAACCTCTCATTTCCGAGTCAAAGCTTTTCATGGAATCTTTTCAAAACACTGCAGACGGAAATACCACCAAAGGGAATGAAGCCATTGCCTCATTTTCTACATCTCTTAAGGCTGAGCAGGAAAAACTTGAGGTGATTCGCCAAAGTCTACAGGCTGACAGAACTATTCTTCTTTCTTCTGTTAAAATAGGTCTCACCATGTTAAAAGTCGATCTTGCCATGGATAACAAGGTCAGGGAAGATCTCGCTCTTTCACAAAACCAAGTTGCCACTCTTTCCTTGGAGCTTTCCCAAGTGAATAAGGAAATTGATTTGCTCTGGGCGGAATGCACAATCCTCGAAAGTTGTGTGAACAAGGTGCACTCTCTTTATTCAAATCTTTTAGAGGCACATGATTCGGTTCTTACTATAACTACTTGCTGTTATCTGGCAGAGAAATTGAGACCAACTCTGGATATCCTTAGCTAGATTGAGGGTGTCTCGGAGTCTGTTGTCCATCCAAAACAAGGGGGATATAAGGTTGTCCAACAGAAAGTCATAGTTGAACCGATGGTTAATGTAGCTTCGGACAAACAAAAGAACAAAGTTGTTGATGATGTAATGATTAAAGATATAATTGAAGGTGAAGCCAATGAACTTGAAAAACATAGTAATCATGAAGACATTAAAAGAGAGAAGAAATAACACGAAGCGTATGAGGCACTAGAACGAAAGAAGTCCTTGTTTCCTTTGTGGTTAAAAGAAACTCTTCTGAGAGAAGCTGTCGAATCCCGAAGCACGCATTGGCTTGAGCCGGTTCTGTCCTTCGGTCTTGTAAATTCCAAGGATGCTCAGTCGATATGCCCATCACCCGAAAAACATTCGTGTTTCACTGTTTTGATTCAACTGTTCCTATCCCCTCTCCTGATCCAAAGGTTGATTGAGACTTGCTCGACTTTTATCTTTCTTTCCCTCAACTGCAATATCTCACTTGGAGCAATAAGAAGATCACAACTGTGAAGGTATTGAAACCAACTTCAGCAAGGATATTTATAAACATCAAGTTCAAGGTGACACGATGCTCAAATGGCTCAGTTCATGAAATTTCCCTTGCTTATCTGCCGAACTTAAATCCCCATGATTGGATTCTTTTGAACAATATTCTGCTGATCAATCATCAAGAATATGCGCCTATCATTGATAATATCAAGCGGGTGTTGTTCTGCTATATTTTTGAAGTGGCGAAAATGGATCAGGAGGTCGCCTCTGCAATCAGGAAGAAGCCCATTATAAAGCCAATCGGGAAGGCAAGTGATATGACGGTGATGATTAAAGTAAAAATTGATCCAAATTTTGACATCGTTTTGTTCACAAGGGGCAAAGGTCAAAGATGTTTGTTCACTCTGGATGATAAACACTTGTTCTCCACCGTGTGTTTAGAGCACATTCTTGAAATCATATATCAGTTTGACCAAAACGGTGATGCAGATAAGAAGTTATTTACGGACAATGTTAAGTGATCTCTCACCTAAATTGGCGCAGAGGGGGAGATTGTTAAGTCTAAGGAGTTGCGTCACTAGGCTTTGATAATTCGGTCCATTATGTACTCTCGGCTTGGGCCTGTCGAACCGTGTTTGTCTTTCTAGGGTTTAGTATATAAGGTGCATGCATGCATCCTTTTCATTAAAGCTTTTCATTATTAACTTATTGATTGTATTGTAAACCCTAGCATACCTCTACAGTGGAAGTTCTCAATTGAGCTCTTATGAGATGTGACTATATTTTAATCATTCGACATACTGATTGATTCATTGAATGTTCTAGTATTTGTTATTTTTATTGATTTACATGTTAAAGATCTAATTGATTTAAAGAGTTTTCAACTCATCTTGATGGATTACCCGAGTCTGAACATGAGGTAGTGTCGGTGGTTAGATGTGGTCAACGATTACGACTGTGAGATCCTTTATCACCCAGGCAAGGCCAATATGGTGGCCGATGCTCTTAGCCGCAAGGCAGTGGCAACTCTGATTCAAGATATATATCTGAGGATGAAAAGGATTACTCTATTGCTGGAGTAGATCCGGCAGGTGCAGGTCGAGGGTATGAAGGAGGAACGCCGGAAGTATGTGCGGTTCATAGGCCAGGTGGCCTCATTTGATTATGACAACTATGCGTTGTTGACCCTATATCATAGGGTTTGGGTTCCTTTTTGGGGTGGAGTGACCCTATATCATAGGGTTTGGGTTCCTTATTATGGCAACGAAGATGTACCGGGATCTTCGCCCCGATTACTGGTGGTCCTGCATGAAGCGGGACATAGCATGGTATGTAGAGCAGTGCTTGACTTGCCGAAAAGCTAAGGTTGAACACCAGCGGCCTCACAAAAAATCCAGCCATTGGATATTCCCGTGTGGAAATGGAAAGATATCACTATGGACTTCATCATGAAGCTTCCAAGGACCGCACGAGAAGTAGATTAACTATGGGTCATCATGGATTGGTTGACCAAGAGTGCTCATTTCATCCTGATCTAGGAGAGTTTATCTGCTGAGAAGCTTGCCGAGATCTACGTATACAAGGTAGTGGCATGTCATGGATTGCTGGTATCAGTTGTGTTAGATCGAGATACTCGTCTTCACCTCAGTACCTCTTTCCACCCACAGACGGATGGCAGAGTGAGAGGACGACTCAGACTCTAGATGACATGTTGTGTGTGTGCGTATTGGATTTTGGAGGCATTTGGGATACATATCTTCCGTTAGCGGAATTTTCATATAACAACAACTATCACGCCAGCATAGATTGACCTCCCTTTGAGATGATTTATGCAAAAATGTGTAGGACCCCAATCTGTTAGGGAGAGGTCGGTCAGAGAGTTATAGGTAGTACCGAAGTGGTACTCAAGACAACTGAGAAGATTCAGCAGGTCTGTAGCAGGCTTAAGACTACTCAAATTCAGCAGAAAAGCTATGTCGACAAGCGTTGTTCAGACATGGAGTTCCAGGTAGGAGATATGGTCCTCCTGAAGGTGTCACCTTAGAAAGGTGTCATCCGGTTTAGGAAGCTAGGCCCCAGCTACCTCAGTCCGTTCAGGGTCTTGGCTCGGCTGGGTTGAGTTGCTTATCGTTTAAATCTTCCAGTAGAGCTCAGCCAGATCCATAACACTTTTCGTGTCTCCCAGCTGGGGAACAAGAGAGTAGAGCTTGTGAAAGTGCAATGGCAGCACCGCAAGAGCTTGGAGTGGACTTGGGAGCACGAGGAGGAGATGTGGGAGCACTACTCGGAGTTATTTCCCGGCGCAACAGACTTCAAGGACAAAGTGTAAGACAAGTGGGGGAGAATTGGAACGCCTAGTTCCTGGTATGTATTTAATTAAAGATTTATTAGCTTTTGTATACAAACTCAACAAGTTGGAGGCCCCAAACTCGTCGAGTATGGAATGGGTTTGGTAGCGGGTCGTGAAGCCTACTTGACGAGTTGAGAGCCTCAACTCGACATGTAGGACGGGCGGAATGAAACCTTAATTTCGGGGTTTTGCACCCTATTTAAACACATTAACCTCCATAGAGTGGCCTCATTTACAGCCTCCAAGTCCCACACCCTAAATCTCGAAACCCTAATGCCTTGTGTGAGCTTGTGAGCCATTTTTCAGAGAAAACCTGTATATTGAAGCTTGTTGAAGAAGGAGAAGCTTGAGGGTCCAAGAGAAAGCTTTTAGATCCAGAAACTTCACTCCATTAGCAGCATTTTCTAGTAAGCAAGTTTCAAACTTGCTTAATCATTACTTAGATCTCTTCATTTTGACTTTTATTGGGTTTTGGTCAAAGTAGCATGTTCCTTTGGAAATGGACGTCCCAAGTGAGTATACTTCCAGATCTAGGACCTTCAAGGGATTTCATGTCATAAAGGTGCAAACTTTATGACCATTGAAGACCCATGCAAGCTTTAGGATGTCATTTTTGCCTTTTAAGCTCCAAAAGGCCATGCATGGAGAGAAAGTCAAAGACTTTATGTGTTCATGTAGTATCTAGGGTCTAGATCATAGTTTGTATGCCTTAGCTTGAAGTACTAATGGCTTTTGGATCAAGATCTAGGTCTTAAAGAGTTAGGGTTTAAGCTAAATCCATTAAGGAAGGGTATTAACGGGTAAAGTTGGAAACTTTACCCTTAAAAGGACATTTTTAGTATGTATATGATGTAGGAGCTTAATGTATTAAGATAGCTTAAAAGACTGAAGAACTCAATGAGTTCATAAAGGAACTCGACGAGTCGGGTCGAAATGTGTAACACCCGGGATTTGGGCTAGTCAATTTAGAGATGAAAAGTGTGAAAAATAACTTTTTGATAGAGTATTATTTAGAATAAATAATCTGAACTAATTTTTAGTATATGTCACAAGTTTTTCGTACATATAAATAACATTGAACTCCGAGTTATAACGAAGGTGTTATGACTTGTCGAAGTTTCGCGACAAAATCGACACGAGACTGGGAATCGTAAAAAGTAAGCTTACGATAAAGTACTTTTTGGTGTTAGTCACCTTAAATAAAGTTGTATAGTACGTCTCCACCGATGCATGGATGTAAAGAATGTCAAAAACATAGCTTGTATGCAAAAGTTATGACCTTCCGAAGATGTAGCTGTCTGAGGGCATGACACGTGGCAGAAACCCTAGCCGCCTCAAGTCCACGACGTGAACATTAAGTCCACGATGTGAAATTATTTAAGGATACTAATTGAAGCTAGAAGAACACATGCTAAGTCTACAGGAGTGATGTGTTAACATCGCATGACATGGACATAAAGGCTACGATGTGGAAATGTCATCCGGACACCTTTCGAAGCTAGAATGTAAATGGCAAGCCTACGATATGATTCATTCATCCACCACAATGTGGACATATAAGCCCACGATGTGGACATGTTTTTGGCAGCGTATAAATTGCAAGCTCGACCCCTGCTCTCCTTACACCAAACCTTCTTTCCTCTCTCTCGTTTGCTGAAGGCGTTCTGCGTCCCCAGACTGACGATCACAAACTGTTGACTGTTTCTAGTTAGATTCTATCAAGCACGCTACAAGTGAGTGCATAGTTACTGTCATCTTACACATAGACATGAAGTATTTAATATAAATTACTTGCTAAGTGTGCATATTATATGTGTTTATGATATCTATGCTAGATGAACAAAATGTACATTTTTTATTCAATTTAAGCTGTATATCTATTTTATACCTATAAATTACAATGGGTAAAGATGGGTAGATGAAAGATGATATAGATCACGAGAAATGAAAGATGAGAATAAGAGGTGAAAAATGATGAGAAGCCTTGACCCAAGTGTTGGCCCAGTCATCTAGCAGAGTATGCATGACAAGCACGGTCTATTCTAGATAGTCCGTGGAACACTAGTAGGTTCGCAACCTGTAAGTGTTGTGAACAATATGTTCACTCGGTGTACTCTAAGATCCCATTGACATGTATTGTGGGTGGAATCCCTAAAATAATATTGTCGATTAATGAGATAAACCCTGGCAGCTATGGACTTAGCACCTGTTGGATGAACCCTGGCAACTATGGATTTATTGCCTGTTATCTAAACTCACTGTGCCAGAAGCCCCAACACCAGCAAAACAATCTGTTGGAAATCTACTGAAATGCAATAAGTGTAACTACCACCATGTCAGTGCATGTCGGGAAATGTATTGCACGAAGTGCAACAAGGAAGGACATACAATATGTTTCTGCAAAGAGCCAGCACAACAAACTGCCCTAACCGCGAATACAGGAGCAAGCCGCACTTGCTACGGGGGCGGAAAAACAAGACGCATTAAGAGGGATTGCCTGAAAACAAGGAATGTAGGGGGAGTAGAAAGAGTAGAAAGAGTATTGACAATTGGACAGGAGGAGGCAATAGCAGACGCAACCGTGGTCACGAGTACATTTCTCCTCAATGACTCTTAGGCATGCAGACTGTTTGATAGTGGAGTGGAGAGGAGTTTTGTGCGCTAGAAGTTTAAACATTTACTCAATCAAACACCAAAATCATTAAACGAAACATTCACTGATGAGATGGCAAATGGAAAGACAGAAAACACTAACGAAATATACATAAACTGTACCCTCTCACTAAACAATCATTCTTTTCAAATCAACCTCATGCCAGTCTCAATAAAAAGTTTTGATGTCATCATCGACATGGATTGGCTATGTCCCCATCGTGCTGATATTCTATGCTACGAGAAGGTCATTCGCATCAATCTGCCAAATGGCAAAACCCTCGTCATTTATGGTGATAAACCTACTACGAAGTTTGTAATTTTCCTGACGTATTTCCTAAGGATCTTCCAGGAGTACCTCCTACATGAAAGGTCAAATTTAGAATCGATCTTATTCCTAGAGCTACCCTAGTAGCCAAATCACCATATCTTCTAGCCCCAACTGAGATGCAGGAATTTTCCAGCCAACTAAATGAACTACTCAGTAAGGGATTCATTCTACCGAACTTCTCAACTTGGGGAGCACCGGTCCTGTTCGTAAAGAAGAAGGATGGATAGTTCCAAATGTGCATTGACAATCGTGAACTAAACAAGCTCACCATTAAGAACCGATATCCATTACCACGAATAGACGAATTGTTCGATCAACTCCAAAGAGCAAACTACTTTTCAAAGATCGACATGCGATCTGGATATAACCAATTATGAGTCCAGGAAATCGATGTCACCAAAACGGCATTTCGAACGAGTTATGGTCACTATAAATTTGTAGTGATGCCCTTCGGACTAACCAATGCACCCACAGTGCTCATGGACTTAATGAACAGGGTATGCTGACCTTTCTTAGACAAATTTGTGATTGTGTTCATAGACGATATCCACATCTACTCGCAAAGAGAGAGTGAGCCTGGTCAGCACCTTCGATAGGTCTTGGAAACATTGCGAGCGGAAAAGCTTTATGAGAAGTTCTGAAAATTTGAATTTTGGATTCGGAAAGTATATTTCCTAGGTCATGTGTTCAGCGAAGAAGGAATACATGTGGACCCCACCAAAATCAAAGCAATCAAAGCAATCACAGATTCATGCAGAACTTCTCAAGGATCACTAAACCACTTACTACCCTGACTCAGAAAGGTGTAACTTTTAGCTGGGGAGAGAACCAAGATACTGCATTCCAAACTCTGAAGCAAGCTCTGTGCAGCATGCCTATTGTTTCTCTTCCTGAAGGGATAAAAGACTTCGTTGTATACTGCGA
Source organism: Lactuca serriola (assembly GCF_051521515.1). Classification (NCBI taxonomy): domain Eukaryota; kingdom Viridiplantae; phylum Streptophyta; class Magnoliopsida; order Asterales; family Asteraceae; genus Lactuca; species Lactuca serriola. Next base: position 129,453,747 of record NC_136410.1, read on the forward strand.
CACATCCAATCAAGGACTGGGATGTGTACTTATGCAGTGAGGAAAGGTTATTGCTATGCCTCACGACAACTAAAAACACACGAGGTCAACTACACTACTCACGACCTTGAACTAGGAGTGGCAGTGTTTGCTCTAAAGATTTGGAGACACTACCTCTACAGTACAAAGTGCACCATCTTTACATACCATAAAATTCTTCAACACATATTCGATCAGAACGAGCTAAATATGAGACTACATCGATGGGTAGAACTACTAAATGATTACGAATGTGAAATTCATTATTATCCTGGTAAAGCCAATGGAGTAGCAGATGCCCTTAATCGTAAAGAGTACTCAAGTTACAGAGTAGAAGCACTAACCATGACTATCCATTCCCATCTATCAACACAAATCAAAGAAGCTCAATTAGAGGCCCTAAAACCTAAAAATTAAACCGGTGAAAACCTAAAAGTCATAGATAAAAACATAGAAATCAAGGGTGATGGAATTCTTTATCTCATGAATCGGATTTGGACACCGAAGTTTGGTGGATTTAGTGACATTGTCATGAATGAAGCACACAAGACTTGATACTCTATTCATCTAGGTTGAGACAAGATGTATCTGGACCTTAAGAAATTATATTGGTGGCCGAACATGAAAGCAGAAATTGCTACCTACATATGCAAGTGTCTGACTTGCGTGAAAGTAAAGGTAGAATTCCAAAAGCCCTCAGGTTTACTACAACAACCAGAGATACCTGAGTGGAAGTGGGAACGTATTAAAATAGATTTCATAACCAAATTACCCAAGACAACGGGTGGTCTTGATACAATTGGGGTAATCGTCGACCGGTTAACCAAGTCCGCACTCTTCCTACCAATCAAAGAAACAGAAAAGATGGGAAAACTGACCATAACATACATTAGGGAAATAGTATGATTACATGGAGTACCAACATCTATTATCTCTGACAGAGATAGTCAATTTACCTCTCAGTTCTGGCAGTCACTTCAAAAATCCCTGGGAACTAGGTTGGTGAGTACAGCCTACCACATACAAACAAACGGGCAGAGTGAAAAAACTATCCAGACACTAGAAGACATGATGGGAGCTTGTGTGATCGACTTTGATAAATCATGGGATACCCATTTACCACTTGTCGAGTTCTCATATAACAACATTTATCACACCAGTATCAAGGCTGCTCCATTTGAAGCCCTCTATGGTCGCAAGTGCAGATCACCTATGTGCTGGGTGGAAGTGGGTGATACACAGTCAACAAAAGGACAAGTTCCTAACAACACTCTCACTGTTCCGGAAATCATCAACTAAACTACCATGAAAATTACTCAAATCCGTGAACAACTAAAAGCCTCTCAAGACAGACAAAAGAGCTATGCAAAAAAGAGACAAAAACCCTTGGAATTTTAGGTTGGTGGCTGTTTTCTGTTAAAGGTCTCATCCTAGAAGGGCATGATATGCTTTGAAAAGAATGGAAAACTAAATCCAAGGTACATTGGACCATTTGAGATTCACGCAAGGATTGGTCCTGTAGCTTATAAACTGTAACTACCACAAGAACTTAGTAATATACATCCAACCTTCCACATGTCCAATCTGAAGAAACGTTTATTAGATGAAACTTCGGTTATTTCACTCGATGAAATCGATATTAACGAGAGTCTTCACTTCATGGAAGAACTTGTGCAAATCTTGGATAAAGAAGTCAAGAGAACAAAACAAAGTCGCATATCAATAGTAAAGGTCCGCCGGAATGCCAAACGAGGACCTGAGTTCATATGGGAATGAGAAGATCATATGAAACAGAAGTATCCACATCTTTTCCTCAATCCTAGAAGTTCCACTTAAAGTTCAAATTTCAGGATGAAATTCCGTCTAACGGGGGGATGATGTCACAACTGGAATTTTCCTAGAACAATTCAAGTCTTTGTACCAATTGATTTACAATGTAATTGGATGCAATGGAAATATGTCTTTCATGAAACATACTTATGGGTTTTGTTTAAGTATGTGTGGTAATAACCCATGTTAGTTTAAGTTATTATAAGCTAATACAAGTTAAAAAAACATTTAGGACTCAAGGAAGTCAACACTAATTCAAGTAATATGTGTATGAGCATGATACGGTATAATACTTAACTTAAAAAAAATATCATATGTATATATAGAATTCAGTTTGGGGAATCTTCTCCCAAAATCAAAATCAAATTTACTCCTTGGAATAAAGCAAGGAACGAAATCATCTTCTTCTAGAAGGCCTTGACCGAATTTCCTTCTGCATTTGACCTTAAGACCGAATTTCCTTCTCTATTTGACCTTTATATCGAATTCCCTTCCTTATGGAATGAATCCAAGTGAATTCGGTCATGTATGGCCGAATTCTACTCTTTGAAACCGAAAATACTTCCTTCCATGTGAAGTTATGGCCAAAAACCCCTTAATATCTTCATATCCTATCCTTAATTCAACTTCCCAATGTGATTTGGTTCAGTCACCAATGAACATATCACATCACTTCCTCATTAGTTTTCCATCAATATATAAGATACTTAATAAGAAATCATTCTTCATTCTGCACATCCAGTAAACTTTCATTCCATCATTTTCCTATCAAACTCCAAAACTTTCCAAGAGAAATTTCCTCCAGAGACTTTTGTTTTCAAAGTAGAATCCACAAGTATTATCATTATAATTTCTAAACACCCCAATGTTTATACAATGATCTTCATTTCTAGTCCTATATATATTCCTTCAGTTATATGTGTTTTACAACCATTAGGATTACGGTATCCTTCCCGTATTCTAGGTCAAAGTCACCGTTTCTATCTCGTTATCAAACCGCGACCACACATAAGGTGAGATCATACCCCTACATTTTCATAACTTTTTCCATGTTTTAGGGAGGGTGGGGGATACAAGTGAAACACAAGAAACTTGTGTTGATATACAAACTATTATTTTAAGTTTTATTACGTTTAAGTATGTTTTACATAAGAATATCAAACATGTGACATAACATTATTACCAAACTACAAACGGTTATATGCAAAACATGTTAAAACGAAATGATTATCATTTTCAACGAAACAATACAATTTAAATTATAATAGGTATAGTTTGAGAAATATTCACATTATTTTACCCTTCAGGGAAAAGAAACGATTATATTAAAATACGGTTATTTTAATATACTTATGATGAAATGGGTAACAATTTCATGCAAAAATATTTTTATTTACAAAACACGTATCCCATTGGAAATTTGTGAGTCATTTGTCTTCATCGTACCTACCGAAGTTATCCATGGAAGTCCTATTTTATAACCAGTGTCTCCTCCTAAAGAGCGTGATACTTGTGTATAGATCTATATGGGACTGATGATCCCGCACCCTGGCTATTAGCTACAGCACGACCGGCAGGTTATGGGTGACAAGCGTCATATCTTTTCGACACCTGAAGAACGTCGAGAAAAACAATTCATTAATAACATGGTTATGAAAACTCACATGATAAATGACAATACGTTATTTTTACGTGAAATCGATAGTACGTTTATTTTACGTAAATACCCAGCTCTTCAAATGGTTTTATTCACGAACAAAACTACATGTTATTAAATTAAGTATGCCATTTATACTTGTACTTTTCGGTCTTGGAACAATATAAGACTACGGTTCAGTTTTTACAGAAAATGTATGATTTTTCGGGATAAACACGATTACTTTACAAACAAATAGTTTACAAATCAGCTTTATGGAAAATATAGAATTTTTCGGGATAAACACTCTCATTTTATAAACAAACGAATTACTATTCATTTTATAGAAAATATCGGATTTTCTGGAAACAAACGTGATCTCATCTCATTGAATGGCATATATTTACTAATTCAAATGCTTATGAACTCACAAAATGTTGACACCTTTTGTCAAATAACTTATATTCTCAGGAAATCAGTAAAACAGGTTATCAACAACTTTTGAAGATTTAACACTAGGGCGTTAACCAAAACTTTTGACATCATATCGTAATTGACATTTTGAAACACGTAACGCATACAATGATGTAACTTTTTCAATTACGTATAGGATGGTTGTGTTCACTTTCTTTACTATTCAATTGTTATGATATTGCACATGACGTCCTCCTCCTTCGAACGTTTCCACCGTTCAGCTTTGGGGGTATGACAAGTTAGGACCTTCCAAAGATGTAGCTGTCTGAGGGCATGAAACGTGGCAGAAACCCTAGCCGCCTCAATTCCACGACATGAACATTAAGTCCACGATGTGAAATTAGTCAAGCAAACTAATTGAGGCTAGAAAAACACATGCTAAGTCTACGGGAGAGATGTGTTAATATTCCATGACGTGGACATAAAGGCCACGATGTGGAAATGTCATACGGAAACCTTTCGAAGTTCGAACGCAGATGGAAAACCTACGATGTGATTCAGTCATCCACCACAACATGGTCATATAAGCCCACGATGTGGACTTGTTTTTGGTAGCCTATAAATAGCAAGCTTAACCCTTGCTCTCCTTACACCAAACCTTCTTTACTCTCTCTCGTATGTTGAACGCATTCCACGTCCCAGGCCTGATGATCACGAACCATTGACTGTTTCTAGTTAGATTCTGTCAAGCACGCTAAAAGTGAGTGCATAGTTACTGTCATCTTACACAGAGATATGAAGTATTTAATATAAATTACTTGCTAAGTATGCATATTATACGTGTTTATGATATCTATGCTAGATGAACAAAATGTACATGTTTTATTCAATTTAAACTTTATATGTATTTTATACCTATAAATTAGAATGGGTAAAGATGGGTAGACGAAAGATGATATAGATCATGAGAAATGAAAGATGAGAATAAGAGGTGAAAAATGATGAGAAGCCTTGACCCAAGTGTTGGCCCAGTCATCTAGCAGAGTATGCATGACAAGCACAGTCTATTCTAGATAGTCCGTGGAACACTAGTAGGTTCGCAAACTGTAAGTGTTGTGAACAATATGTTCACTCGGTGTACTCTAAGAACTCATTGATATGTATTGTGGGTGGAATCCCTAAAATAATATTGTCGATTAATGAGATAAACCCTGGCAGCTATGGACTTAGCACCTGTTGGATGAAGCCTGACAACTATAAATTTAGTGCCTATTATATAAACCTTGACGACGATGGACTTCGTGCCAATTCCTTAGGAATGAATGAATAAAGAGTAGCTGATTCTTAGGGTAGATCCTTAAGAGTAAAGAAAATAATGGGGATGGGTAATTGGGTTGATTGTTTGATGTTTAAACATAATAACTATATTATTGTGGGTTGAAAACTCTATGTACTCACCAGGTTTTCCCAACCCAAACCACTCAATTTATTTGTATTATAGGTATCGATACGAAGCTACATTACACTGAGAGATAAAAGAAGATTTAAATCACTAGTGTAAACAAATCGGTCTTTTCTGGCCGTGAAATTGTGATAATGATAGTTGGGGAGTCGTTGGAGCAGCCGTTAGAGATTCTTACCATGAGATTTTGCATTCGGCTTTGCGATGTGAGTTTCCTCTTGTAGGAACGGGTCGAAGGCACCGATGCCGGCCCGTTTATGTATGCCGATATGTTTCGGACTAAGGTCTGATGTCGAGCAATGCCCGGTGTAGGTTATTGTGTTTCCGAATTCCAGTCTGATGTCAGGCGGTGCCTGAGGAATGTTTGTATGCTTGATATCTTCATGATTCTTTCATGTGCTTGTTTTATATATTTCCAGACTTCGGTCTGATGCTGGGTAAAGCTCGAGGAATGTTTATATGTTTTCGGATTTCGATCCGATGTCGGACGGGGCCCGAGGAATGTTTATATGCTTATGTTATGTGATTGTGTTTATATTTATTTATTGATATGTTTATATGTATACCGAGCTTTGCTCGATGCTGGGCAGGGCCCGATACCAGATCTTGGTCCGATGCAGGGCGAGGCCTGATGTAGCCAGCAAGGCCCAGTGTTATGTTATTATGTGATTCTTTGATTATGTGTATGGTATGTGGTAGTTTTGGGAGACTCACTAAGCTTCATGTTTACATTTTTCAGTTTTGATATCAGGTACTTCTGATAGCAAGGGGAAGAGCTCGGGATGATTGTAGTGAACACACCGTGTTTTTAGCTTGGGATGTTTCACTCTAATATATTTGACAGATGATTATGATGTTTTTGAGATAGAATGGTTATGATTTTATGTGATGATTTTATAACTATGGTTTTACTAATATTTAATTAAGAACGAAATTTCTGGACTGTATTTTTTGGATGTTTCAGAGTGGGATAAGATGAGTGAAGATAAATCAGGAAGTTAAGGAAGTTGCTAAATTTGTAGTATTCACGACATGACACAGATGAGTCACGACGTGAGAAAGTACAATACTGTTTTCTTTTGTAATAATAACTTTTAGCAACGAATCAGAAACGACATACAACATAGAATACAAGATTAAATAAAGAGTAGATATATAGAGTATATGAGAAGGAATATGAGATGAAATATATATATATATATATATATATATATATATATATATATATATATATATATATATATATATATATATATATGGAGCAAATATGATCTAGAAAGGATATATAGAGTGACTGAGACTTAAAAAAAATGAGATATAATAAAGTACATTATCCTGAGTACATACAAAATTAAATAGACTATGAGAGATACAATAGAGAGGAGAAAATTTCAAAGACAAAATCAAGATATGTGCAGAATATGTGATGAGCTAGATGAGTAACTATGAGGAGAAATAATAATTATGAGAGAGAAAGTAATAAAAAATATGAGAATAACTCACCAGACCTAGTGTTTAATGTAGTAGGGATTTGTGTGTTTTTGCAGGTAAAAGTAATAGTAGTCGTGGTACTGGAAGAGAAGAGCGGAGCACAAAATCAAGATTCAGATTGTTGGATGCTATTGTTGTATTCTTCATTTTATATATAGATAAAAGTTATATTGTGTTTATTTGATTTAACCTGGGATATAAAAGTTTTAAATTTTGAGTATGTTTTCTGTATTAATAAATAAAATCTTGATAATTCTTATAGATTAGATGTTTTAGATCAAGGGTTTCACATTGAGAGAGAATTCTTTTTCATTACGATCAAAGCTTTCAGTACGCTCACTGGACACTTCTTCAACAACTACTTGAGTAAGCCTTCGCCTATTTTGCTTTTTGGTTTTCTTAGAAACAATAGATTTATCTTTTCACTTGGAACTTTTTGTTATCTTTTTTGGAATTTCTTCTGTATGAATTGATTCAAACCCATAACTCTCAGCATTAATTGCAGTTTTTAAGTATTTGACAATTATAGGATTATTAGCAGGAACCCTAGATAACATGGCTAGAGAAGTTGAACCCACAATAATGAAATTCTTTAGACCAGTAGTAACAAATGTTGTCGTTTGCATCTTGGGAATGTCAACAATAACAACATCTTGCATCTATGGAACATGATAATGGGGCATAGCATTTCGCGCCACAATTGACAAAAAACGGGCATAGGAAATTTTAGTGTCCTTTCTCTTTGAAGCAGGACTTTGAACAAATGGATCCCACATGAAATTTCCAAAATTGATCTTTTCTCCATAATAGAGTCCATATAATAAATTGTGAACTATTCGACTTGCGTTATCAGACCCAGTTGACCTCTCAGAAAAGAATTTGAACATAATTGTAAACAGAGCATTCCAAATGGGAGGAAGGGCAGACTTCTAAAAGCAAGAAAGAAATGATAAATCAGATTTGTACCCCATTTGTTGATAGACCTGAATAATGGACGATGCAAAGATTTTATCTGGAACGATCAAATCTTTAGTAGTTGGAAGCCCTAGCAACTTGCAAAAATTCGATTTGGAAATAGACATCTTCAACCCTTGAACTTCAAAGTTTATAATCTCCATATTCTCGTTGTAACTTGTTGTTGAATATGACAATGATAATTGAGAAATTGGGACATCCTCAAAAATAACCAGAGCCTTCATTAGTACATAATGATCCAAGCATACGATCAAGGGTTGAACCGATTTAGAGTATTTTGATGGATCGATAACGACAAACACGTTTTCATTAAGCTTGATATTCAACACTGTAGATGTTGAAGATTGTTCCATGAAAGAGATACGCTTAGAAGAAGCCATTTGATTTGAGCAGAAAATCACCAATCAAAATTTTCTTTGTAGGCTTTTTGAGCATAGAGAGGAAAAATATGAAGAATTAGGGTTTATATACGGTGAAAGGAATGTGGAATTTGCATTTGAACCATTTATAGGAGTGGAGAGAGAAAAAGTGCCACCACACATTAATTGGTTTTCCTCTCAGATGTCAGCAAATGGAAGCACACCAAACATACCAGAAATAATGGTCTAGTAAAATGTTGCCATCTCATCAAACTTCTGTAACAAACTAAACCACCGAGTATAGATCATCAGACCCTTAGAACACACGCCTTGAATTTGAAAATTCGAAAGAAACATGTCATTTCAATTTGTAGTAGTTTCATAATCACTGATCCAACCTTCAATTTTTGCAAGTTGAAATAGTATCCATTGGAATTACGACCAATATTGTCTTTCGTAAGCGCATTGAGATTTTTGTAAGCAAATAGAACCCAGAGTTTGAGAAATCAAATATTTCAATGCAAATGTGTGCCTAATGAAAGGATACAAGAAAATTAAAGAAAAATTTGGATAAGTAGTGAGATCAAAGACTCTTTAATATAAAAGCATTTAGATCGGGGGCACAAATTCTCTTCCTTCAGTGGTCAAGAGAGTCTAAGAAGTGTTTGTGTAGATTCCTGTTGAATTACGATCGACTACTTGTTAAGAAGTTATGAAAGGAATCTTTCATAGGTTTCATGGTCATTTCCGATCATAGATGAAACTTAACATAAGTGCGAAGATACGAAAGGAAAAAATTGATTGACCAATTTATCCAAGATCAAGTTTAGAAAAAATGCTATAGTAATTGGAAAGTAACATTGAGATAAGAAAAATGTTCATACGAAAATCTTATAATTTGAAAAATAAAATTGGACCATACTGGAAAGAAATTAATCTGGAATCAGTTAATTAAATGAAGATCTCACAAACGAAAATTTAGAGATTTTGAACATTAAAAGTTATGGCATTGCGAAATATAAGAATTTCAACTTTCAATTCCTTTTTTCATACAAGAACAAAATGTTCACTGTCAATTCATTTTTGGAAATGGTTGTTGGGTTTTACCAAGATCAATGTAATGATCATCAAGAGATTATAAACACATACTTTTGCACACTTGGATCCTAGTTGTTTTTTACTAGAGATCTCTCGAGATATGCGTCATTGTGTGTGCATAGTGTAAGAAAGATAAGATTGGAAAAGAAAACGAGTTTTTCACATTCTCAAATTAACAATAAGAATGATCATAAAAACAATTTTTTAGAAACCTAACTCCGAGTTGGTATAGAATCAAAAGATCGAAGGTTAATAAAAAATTATTGTTGAGAGAACCGTTAATTCCTTAAGGTTTAGAAAATGAACCCTATGTTTGTATTTGTATATACCCAAGACATCATTGGTTTCCAAGATTGGTTAAAAGAAATATAGTACTTGTGATACGACAGATTGACCACGAAGATATCTCTAAACTCCGAAATGATTAGAGATAGGTAGCTCGATGATTTTTGTTAATACAGCCTATTTGGAAGAAATTCTTAGAATAAGAAATATCACTAAGGCCTTTTCACAAACAAAGAATCATTGAGACATTAGACGACATGTTGTAACATGCTTCTAAGGACACCTAACTAGTGCGGACATGAATAATATCCATTCCCCAAGAAAGTATACATGCTAGAAAATACAACTTGATATTAAATTTGAAAATTAAGAAAAATCTTTTTTTTTTTTTTTGAGATTTTGAATCTTTTTGAAAAATAAAGATAAAAATAAGAAAAAGATAAACAAAAACCTAAAGCACCAGCCTGTGAAAGATCACACCTTCTTGAAACTAAGTATGTTGTTTGCAAATGAAATGTGAAAGGATGCAAAGCTCGCAACGCATCACAAGTGAACAATAACCTTTTTGTAAGTTCAAAGATTTGACTTCGAAACAGATTCATTGTCCATCATTCCATGTCCTTGTAGGATCCTGTTGAAACTGATTTCTGTTAAAGCTTTCATGAAGTTGTTAGCTAGTTGATCTGCTGATCTTACAAAATCTACTTCAACATTTCCTTCTTCAACACGATCTTTTATGAAATGATATCGTAACGCGAAACGGGATGTGCTTTATCTTTTCATGTTGAACACGATTATGAAAAATGTATATAGCACTTTCTAAATCATATTTTAAAGGAATATTTTTCATGTTAATGACATAGTCTTTGAGCTGACTTTGAGTCCAGATTATTTGTTAAGTGCATGAGGATGCTAGAATGTATTCGGCCTCAACAGTTGCTAAAGATACACAAGTTTGTTTCTTTGATTGCTAGCTGACTAATTTTCCATCCAAGAATTGACATCAGCTAGATGTCCTTTTGCGATCAGGACCACAACCTCCAAGATCAGCATCAAAATATGCCTAAAAAAACCTAGAGTTAGATGGATACCATAATCCAAGAGAAGTCATCTTACAAAGATATCTAAAAATGTTCTTTAATGCCATCATGTGTGGTTCTCATGGATTCGCTTGAAATATCGCATAGTAGAAAACAGTAAATATAATGTCAGGACGAATAGATGTTAGATACAATAAAGAACCGATCATCTACATGTATAATGTAAGATCTGTTGTAGGTTTATGAAGTGAAGGAGTGGGCTTTATTCCAAATTTCATCGAAACTTTAACCTTTCAGTCAGCATTCATGCCAAACTTAGCAATCAAAGTCTTCATGAGAGCTTCTTGATTGATGAATATGCCCTCCAAACTCTGTCTAATGTTTAGTCCTAGAAAAAAATTAATTGGACCCATAGAACACCTTTCAAATTTAGTTTCCATCAGTTTACAAAATTTAGTAGTCATATTAGGACATGCTGAACGAATATTGACGTCATCAACTTAAATTTGAACAATTATTAAATGATTTCCTAATTTCTTACGAAAGAAGGTAGGGTCGACCGAACCTTGTTTAAATTTTGATTGTTTTAAGAATTTAGTCAGAGTTTCATAGCATGCACGTGGTGCTTGCTTCAGACCATATACTACTTTATCTAGCACATAACAATGATCAGGAAATTTTTTGTTTATGAAACCTGGAGTTTGTTAAACATAAACGGTTTCTTCTAGTTCTCCGTTGAGAAATGCACACTTGACAACCATTTGAAATATATCAAAAATTTTGTGAGCAGCATAAACCAAAAACATGCGAATGGACTCCAATCTTGCTATAGGAGAAAATGTTTCTTCGTAATCTATTCCTTCCTGTTGATAATATTCTTTAACTACAAGTCATGTTTTATTCCGAACTACATTACCTTTTTTGTCCATACTTACTTTAAACCAATAATTGATGTATTTTTAGAGTTGGAAATAATCTCCAAACCTTGTTGTGCTCAAATTCATCCATCTCGTCTTGTATAGCCTTTACCAAATCTTCATGATCAAACCTATTTTAATAGTTTTAGGTTCGAGTTTAGATACAAAACAATTAAACATGCAAAATTCTTGATTAGAATTCAAAGTTTCTTGCTTTTCGTTTTGCTATGAATGAGTCAAAACCCCTGAAAAAGTATCACCAATAACTTGAGTTCGTGGATGATATCGATTCCATATCGTCATTAAGCATCAGATTCGATTCCTGGAATTTCCTTTTCTTGATAATTTGGAATTGAACTTGTAACACCCGTCAAAACTAGGTCAATAACAATCACATGTGATTATGCCAATCATGTCATGTGATTTTGTTAAACTGGTAGTATGATAAACTTACTATGTAATTAATGTTAAAGTATGAACTTTCATACATAATTTATGATACAACTCAAAGTATACATCTATACGATTCCGAAGTTATAGAGAACGTCTAAATCTAGCTTCGCGTGAAGATGTTATGATAAACCGAACACTATAAATATCTATAATAAGATGAATTTAAAATAGAATTAGAATTAGATATTGGAGTCTAAAAGAGAGTTGTAGTACTCGTAAATACCTACGCGTGGATATAAAGAACGTCAAAAACGGAGTTTGTATGCAAAATTTATGGCCTTCCGAAGATGTCGCTGTTAGAAAACCCAGATTTGACTGAACTCACGAGGTGAGCATAAAACCTCACAACGTGAGTAGTCAAACTGCCATATTTCGGATCTAGAACTTTTGACGAGGCTACGGGGGGATAAGATCCAAACTCACGACGTGAACAAGGCATTTTTCACGTCGTGAGGGCTCATTTTGCCACCTTCGGAAGCTAGAAGACGGATGGCAAGTCTACAAAGAGATAAGATACAAACCCACGACGTGAACAATGAGTTTTTCACGTCGTGAGGGCCGAAAATATTACTTTAAATAGCAAGATCGACCCCATCCATTCTTACAGCTGATCTCCTTTCTCCTCTCTCATTTGTTGAAGCCCTCTTGCATCCCGAGCCCTGACAACGTCGTACGCTGACCGTTTCTGCTTAGATTACATAAAATCACGCTACTAAGGTGAGTTTCACGTCCCCACTTTCTAATATTTTCGGGGAAAACCCATGCTAAATATTATATATACGTTATTATTATGTCTATATGATAGTAAATTAGTATCAACGTAGATAGTTATATTAACCGGGATATAGTTATTTCGTATATGAAATTATACAACTATCATAAAGTTGTTAGTATGTTATTGTTATAGTAGTATACTAATGTAGATCTTAATTTATAGTTAGGATTCTATATATATTATGTGTGAGATATAGTTCCAGAGTTATACTCGGAAGTCCTATATGTTAATTGATAAATATGTTGTTGTTATTGGTTTTATGTCAAGATGAAACTGGATATGTTATATGTTGTTATTGATTAGTTTTATGTTAAGATAAAACATAGTATAGCTATTGATAGTTTTATGTTAAGATAAAACTAGGATTGTTATATGTTGTTATTATTGGTTTTAGATCAATGTAAAACTTGGTTTTACTTCAAGATATAGCTGTTATACTACCTAAATGTTATGAAGTTAGGAGTAATGTTTAAAAGCATAGTGTAGTGACTTAAGGTTTTAGACATGAAAATGCTTTTGTTGTTAGTGCTATAGGAAGCCGTCAATGTCTACATGAGCTACCTCATTCATCAACTAAGATTGGGGATCTTAGTGGAAGTCCTCTAACGTGTAATCGTTAATCCCGTGTGAGCGAGGAAGTAGTGTATGAATAAGATACGGGTTGACGACCCTACTCGTGGTTGATTACAACCCAAGACAAGCGAGTGACGATTCTTTCCTTTTATTTTTATTCCGGCGTCGATGAAGTGCGTAGTGTTTGTTTCTCATGGTAAATCATGAGGGTATTGTTTCTCATGGTAAATCATGAGTGTATTGTTTTGTCATAGGTTTTGTTGTCAAGCAGCGGTTACGGACTCATGGTAGCAAATTGTTAGAAGCATTATACTTTGTTGTTATACAAGTATTAATGTTAACTATAAGTTTCTCCTGCTTATACCCTAGGTACTATTTGTATATTAAGTAGATAATTATACCTAGCACACATACTCGTATAGAATTGAAATAGATTTATACGTAGTGGTTTTACTCGTATAGATCTGAAATCAGATTTATACGTAGCAACTTTAGTTTGTATGGAATTACAAACACTTATATTCATAGTATATGAGACTTACAGGTATATACTTATTTGGTAAGTAAACTTTTATACCTAGGATATATATATAGTAAACATTGGAGAGTCAAAATTATACTTTCAAAACTATACTTTTGAAACTCGAAATATGTATTATTTTTATATGGATTCAAAATCTGTGGACTCACCAACTTTATGTTGACGTATTTTAAATGCAAGTGTTTTTAGGAAGGTGATAACTATCATACGAGAAGTGACGTTACACTGCCCGGTGTTTCCGCCGACGGTCAGGGTTGACAGAACTCTCCCCCTGGAAATTTAGATTTGAAGTCTCTCCCTGTACAAAATATTAATATTTCCTTTAGTCGATTGTGTAATATTTTCAGTTATTGGAAAAATGAAATTCTGAATTATGATGAATTTTAACAATTCATCATCATTGTGGCAACCCGACACTTTTACACTGAGCAATCGATCCATATATCTATAATTCACTTGAATTTAGCATCTTTTAATAGTATATTGGGTCCGCACTAGTGTTTTAGGCTTAATATATCATAGATATGGACCTTAGGAAGGATTAAGAAGGGTGTTGCATCACAAAATCCAGCCAAACACACCAAGAGAGGTGTGTGCGGCCGCACACTAGTGTGTGCGGCCAGCCAGCCCCACACCCAGCAGCAAACCCCTCCAGCCTCACACTCAACCATATATAAAGTGGAGGACCCCCTTCCATTCACGTTTGGCTGCATCCTTTCTCTCTCTATACTTTCTCTCTCTATAAAACCACCCAAGAACACCTAGAAGGCCTCCAAAACGTGAAGAACACCATCATTTAGCTTGTCATAGAGGTAAAACACTTGAATCCAAGCCTCAAACTCATAATATTCTTCATGTTCTTCATCCTATGAAGGAGTGCGGCCGCTCACCTTCATCAGGGGGCCGCACACACTCATAATACCCTCCAAAGTGAGAGTAAGGCCACACAATCGACACATGGGACTCAAACAAGGAGTGTATGGCTGCACACACACCCTGTACGGTCGCACACTCTAGTGTGAAGCGTCACACACAAGTCTGGCCGCATACCCCAACCGCACACTCACCTTTATGGCCATACACACACCCTAACACCCATATTTGGTCTTATACTAGTGTAGATCATTGAGTATAGAACACGGGACACTTAGTCCTAGTGATTTCAATTCCTTAGGGTGATTTCTCATCATGTTTAGTCAAGAAACACCCTATCTCTAACTTATATATGTTTCACCATATGATTAATAGGGGCTACTTGCATTCAGAACATCCATTGACACTCAGCACTTATACAAATCGCATACTCGAACCCTACATTAAACTGTGAGTTCATACCCCTTAATTAACCTTTCAAATATTTTAAATGCTTTTATGGGGGGAGGGGGAGATACAAGTTGAATTTAATACATTACAGTATCAATGACACGTGATTTAAAACTTGCTAACAAAAGGATTTTCTACATTTCAAAGTACCTGGCCAGTAAAGTTATTTCAAACGTTTGTCAACCTCATTTTCACAAATCAATTGTCTTAAAACAAATTTTAAATGTTTTCAAAACTCAAATTATTTTCAAATCATGTCTGCACCAATATATTTATATAAGTAAGTATTGAACGGCTTAGAACTGATAACTGACCTTATTTCCTGTTCTTGTTTGATTGTGGACTTAGGGTGCTAGGTTATCTGTCCGACTGTCATTGAATACTTAGTTATATATCTTGTATATTTGTGTTAGATATCAAAGTTTTCACTCTAGTTCGATATTCCTACATATCGAAGACACTCAATCAAGTACTCTATTTAACTATAATAGGTATATTTAAGGATTACCACTCATTTCTGATGTTACTACGATGCATACTATGGTCAGTACAATTACAAGGCTATAAGTACAATACACTATGCAAAGAGTACACTATACACTATAGTAAGGAAACACTATCTACTGTAAGGAGAAATACTATAAACTACTTCAAGAGTACAGAACACGGTATACTAAGAGAGCACTATATACTATACGAAAGAAAATACTACAACAGAACGTGATGCATTATTTCTCTATACGACCTATCGTTATGCGATCGTCGGGTAATCATCATCTCCTGGAGGGAGAGCGATCTATACGGGACAGATTTTCCCCCATCCCGACTGCTAGCTATAGTTCGAGCCTTTGAGGCCCATGGATGACAAAACACTACTACACTATTGGTGACATGGAGGGTCAGCCACAACACTACTACGCTATTGGTGACCTGGAGGGTCAGCCACTACACTACTATTACTCAGGATGGTTACATACGACCTCACATTCAAACCTTAATTAAACACACATCCCGAGGTGTACCCACAGTTGATACTATCCAGAGTTTACATTTACTAATACACCTAACTGGCAGTGATGCTGCTGGGATGAAACTCTATTATTTCTCTATATTGAACAAGTTTAAAACTATATTTTTAATTCTGATATTTTCACGAGAAAACCATTACATTATCAGAGAAACAACTTACAAATAACTAAGTCTCGGTAGAAGACTACTTTTGCTGGAAAATATAGGATTTTCTAGGGATCAAACCATCTTCAAACTTTGTTAATAAATGGTATACTATGTGTAAAAACTTTTATACAAGCAATGACACTAAATACTTATGAACTCACCAGGTTTATGCTGATACTCATTTTCAAAATAACTTGTATTCTCAGGTCAATAATAATTAGGTATTGGTACAGCTTTTGGAAGATGGAGCACATATAAGACTCATCTTTTATTTTGTTTATGCTTTTGGTGTCTACATAAATGTACAGAACACACTTGTATTACAAATATTACATTAATGTAATCGATGTGGTTGCTTGCTTTTACTATTATGCATTGTTATGATACTGAACATGACGTCCTCCACCCTATAACGTATTCCGCCGTTCTAGGTTTTGGGGTGTAACAGATTGGTATCAGAGCATTGTTTATAGTGAATCAAGTATATCAACCCATAAAAGATATACGAACTATAAACACTTCGGGACAAAAATACTCTGACCAAAAATATATACTTTTAAATACTAAAATATTTAACTAAGTATATATATATATATATATATATATATATATATATATATATATATATATATATATATACATCCACGAGTACAGAGGGTCAGTATCATACTAGAATAGAACAAAAGTATTAAGATTGTTGAGCAGCAAAATTAGGTTTAGAGACATATAGTCACATCTGGGTGGATGTAGCCTGATCACCTACATTTTTCTAGGAGTGACTAGCATGTGCCTAACAATGATTGTGGTATTGCAACAAGTCTAAAAACCTACCAACACTACCACAAGAACGATTAGAACAAGAATACTATAGGAGTATTCTGCATTCTACTAACTACATATGTGATAACTAAAAGGGTCGTTACTGGTAGGGAAATAGTTGCTAAGTGGATACACCACAGTTACATGTGACTAGGGCGCTATAGACTTAGAATTTGTGACCTTTGCTTCATTTTCTGTTCATGTTTGTTTAGGAATCTGAAGTTAGGGTCGCTTATTCGAAGGACTATCTTGCTCCGGTTACATGTAATTGGTATGCACTATGCAAGTATTGGGTCGACTAATAACGACCATCTCATAAGTATCCTAGATTAGTACGTCTAGTAACTATTCTTTCCCCCTTTCTCGTGTAGATAACATGGCTGGTTTCCACCATCCCGTCAATCCGTACTTCCTAAACCAAGGCAATGGGGGATGGCTCGATGAGGAGTCAAAAGATGACCACCCAATCCCTTTGGATGATCACCATGCAGAAGGCTATTCGGATAGCTCCAGCTCCGAGCCAGAAGTTAACAACCTACCCCCTGTAGCTCCAAACCCCAACCCCCGCCCGACATTTCAGGGTCCCACTCCCATGTGGGTAACAACCCTGAACTGATGGAGCGATGAGCAAGGTCAGCCCTTACCTTTGAATGGGGATCGAAGTTTCTACAACATAAGCGAGGGAGGTTCAGCGGACCGAGTCTTGCCTATCATGGTCTGTAGGATTGCCAGAAATGTTGAGCAAGGTCAAGCAACCATTGGCCGAGTTGTGGAAGTGGATGCCAACTCTAACCTCAAAACTGTTCGCATTCGCCAACTAGAAGAATCCATGCATAGGACGAGGAGGACCAATGAGGCTCTGCAGCAACAGCTAGCTGCATCCCGAGCTGAAGTTAGGGAACTCCGAGCGCACCAAAGGGCTCATGAACGACATCTTCTGGAAGTTGTACGCCAACTGGCCGACTTGAGGATTCACCCAAGGGTACCCGTCGCCAGTAGAAGATGTCAACTCATCCCTCTTTTGTTTAAAGGACTAGCCTCTCCTTTTATATTTCCAATAGGACACTTGTTTATAAACATTTCCTAACTCTGAAAGTACCCTGACTGAACTCCTAGACTGCCAACGTTTTCCCTTATGGTTTGATGTAAGATCTACTGTTAGGTCCTTTTTCTTGAACTCATTTTACAACATGAATACCAGTAATATTGGTAGTTATCTACTTCGTGAGAATTACTATACTTACATGTTCCTCTACTCTATTGCCATGACTCTATACGGTATCTGGACTATGGGGATTTAGTCCATGAAACTCTCTCATCATGATTACAATCGATCCTTATTATTGTCATTATCTTATAAATTTTCAGCAAAAGATGCCTCCCTGTAAGTGCCCGAACAGAGGTAGACATGCGACTCAAACTCCTCCGCCACCACCTCCTCCACAGTTTGATCTGATGATGTTCCAGACAGCTGAAACACAGCGGTAACTGCAGCTCTGGCCCAAATAAATTTCGGTGATGCGAGTGGTGCTGGAATGGGAGACAATTTTAGACATGGTGAAGTTCACCAACGGACGCAGGGATGTACTTATAAAGATTTCATGAACTGTAAACTAGCATTTTTCAATGGGACCAGAGGAATCCTTGCTCTGTCCCAATGGATCGAAAGGACCGAAGCCGTTTTCGAAATGTGCTCATGCTTCGAAGAAAGCAAAATCAAGTTCGTTGCTGCGACCTTCACTGAAAGGGCCCTGACATGGTGGAATGGCCATGTCAATTCACTCTCCTTCGTAACAGCCAACGCCATTGGCTGCGACACGCTGAAGGACCTCCTAAGAAAGGAGTACTGCCCTAGGGGTGATATCCAAAAGCTTGAGGAAGAACTCTGCAACCTCAAAAAGAAAGGGACCAATATCACAACCTATACAGCCATGTTCTGTGACTTGGTAGCTATGTGTCCTAATATGATCCCTTCTGAAAGTAAGAAGATTGAATGATACATCTGGGGTTTAGTGCCCCCGTATCAAGGAAATGTTCTATCTTCACATCCTACAGCCTTTGACAGCACCAAGGAATTGGCCCACAGGTTGATTGATCATGAAACTCCCTCCACCCCATCAACAACCACAACGGTTGCCACCGCACCAGCCGCGTCATCTGACAACAAGAGGAAATGGTAGGACTGGAAGAAGGGCAAGTCAGCTCAATCATCCTCCAAAAGTCAACAGACGATGGCCGTTCATGCTGCCACTACTCTTGCTGCCCCTGTACCAGCCAAAACATATGTTGGAAACCTACCCAAGTGCAACAAGTGCTCCTTCCATCATCAAGGCCCTTTCCATGAAATGCACTACACTAACTGCAACCGGAAGGGTCATACCATTCGTTTGTGCAAGTCTCAACCCAAACCCATCAGTCAAGTTCCCAGCAATTGAGTGAGCCAAGCCTGCTATGGCTATGGGGAGATCGGACACTTCAAAAGAAACTGCTTGAAAGCTGGGAATGCGGGAGGAACAGGAAGACTACGTACTATCGGTCATAATGAAGCGGTAGCAGACCCCACAGTAGTCACGGGTACGTTCCTTCTCAACAACTCTTATGGTTGTGTTTTATTCGATAGTGGTGCAAAAAGAAGCTTCATAAACCAAAAACTTTAAACACTTACTTAAGCAATCCCCTCAACCACTAAAAGAAACATTCGTCATAGACATGGCTAATGGAAAGACAGAAAGTTCTAACGAGATCTACATAGGTTGTACCCTCACACTAGATAATCATTCGCTCCCAATCAACCTCATACCGGTATCGATCAAGAGTTTCGACATCATCGTAGGCATGGACTGGTTGAGTCTTCATCGCGCCGACATCCTATGTTTCGACAAAGCCATCCGTCTAAATCTGTTAAATAACGAAACCCTGATAATCTATGGAGACAAATCCAGTACGAGTCTTCGTATCATTACCAGTATTCAAGCTCAAAAGTGCTTGCGCAAGGAGTACCGTGCGTTCCTTGCACACGTTGTTGACACGAGCCAGAAAAAAAGATCTAAAAGACATCTCCGTACTGTGTGAATTTCCTGACGTCTTCCCAGAGGAGTTACCGGGTTTACCTCCTCAGCGTTAAGTCGAGTTCAGGACCGACCTAATCCCGGGAGCTACCCCCATAGCCAAATCGCCCTATCGTTTAGCACCTGCTGAGATGCAAGAACTGTCCGGTCAACTTAACGAGCTGCTCAGCAAGGGCTTTATAAAACCAAGCTTTTCACCCTCTGGAGCACCGGTCTTGTTCGTAAAGAAGAAGGACGGTTCATTTCGTATGTGCATTGATTACAGAGAACTCAAAAAACTGTAGGGGCGAGTTACTTTTCCAAGATTGATCTTAGGTCCGGGTATCATCAACTGCAAGTGCTCGAAGAGGATGTTCCGAAAACCGCCTTCCGAACTCGTAACGGACACTACGAGTTCGTAGTGATGCCATTCGAACTGACCAACGCGCCCGCAGTATTCATGGACTTAATGAATAGGGTGTGTTGTCCTTACTTGGATCAGTTTGTCATCGTCTTCATTGATGACATACTGGTTTACTCCCGAAGTCAGGAGGAGCATCGCGGGCACCTACTACGATTCCTGGAGAGCCTACGATCGAAGAAGCTATACGCGAAGTTCTCTAAGTGCGAATTTGGATCCGAAGAGTCGAATTCTTAGGACACGTGGTCAGAAAAGAAGGAATCCACGTGGACCCATCCAAGATTAAAGCCATTGAGAACTGGTCAGCGCCGAAGACGCCTACAAAAATTCGTCAATTTCTAGGCCTCGCTGGCTACTATCGCAGATTCATTCAAAATTTCTCACGAATTGCGAAACCCCTTACAACCCTAACCCAGAAAGGCGTGGCCTTTGACTGGGGAGAGAAACAGGAGAAGGCATTCCAAACCCTGAAACGAGCCCTATGCACCGCGCTGATACTATCCCTTCCCGAGGGGACATATGATTTTGTGGTCTACTGCGATGCGTCCAATCAGGGGCTCAGTTGTGTTCTGATGCAACGAGGAAAGGTCATCGCCTACACTTCGAGACAATTGAATACACACGATATTAACTACACCACGCACGAGCTCGAGTTAGGAGCGGTCATATTCGCTCTAAAGATCTGGAGACACTACCTGTACGGTACGAAGCGCACGATATACACCGATCACAAAAGTCTCCAACACATATTTGACCAGTAGGAGCTCAATATGAGACAACGACGGTGGGTCTAACTACTCAATGATTACGAATGCGAAATTCGTTATCACCTGGGTAAAGCCAATGTAGCAGCAGACGCCCTAAGTCGGAAAGAATATTCTGGTCGAAGAGTCAAATCACTGACAATGACCATCCATTCCCATTTATCCACCCAAATCCGAGAAGCCCAGATGGAGGCACTGAAACCAGAAAACGTGATGAACAAAGCTTTGAGAGGAATGGATAAAAATCTTGAGGTCAGAGGAGACGGAGTTTATTGTTTCATGGACCGAATCTGGACCCCAAAGTTTGGCGGTTACAGAGAAGTAGTCATGAACGAAGCTAACAAGACCAAGTACTTCGTTCACCCAGGTTCGGACAATATGTAACTTGATCTCAAAAAGTTATATTGGTGGCCGAACATGAAAGCCGAGATCGCTACCTTCATGGGCAAGTGCCTGACTTGTGCCAAGGTGAAGGTCGAATACCATAAACCCTCAGGTTTACTACAACAACCCGAGATACCTGAGTGGAAATGGGAGATGATTTCTATGGATTTCATTACCAGATTACCCAAATCTCTGAGTGGGTATGATACCATTTGGTTAATTGTCGATCGATTGACGAAATTCGCCCATTTCCTGCCAATCAAAGAAACTTTCAAGATGGAACGACTCACACGAGTCTACATCCAGGAGATTGTTCGACTACATGGTGTTCCTGTATCTATTATTTCTGATAGAGATAGTAGGTTCACTTCAAGATTCTGGCAATCACTACAGAGTGCCTTAGGAATGAGATTGGATATGAGTACAACCTTCCATCCACATACTGACGGACAGAGTGAGAGGACTATCCAAACTCTGGAAGATATGCTACGAGCCTGTGTGATCAACTTTGGTAAGGCGTGGGATACCCACTTACCCCTTGTCGAGTTTTCCTATAACAACAGTTAACACACGAGCATCAAGGCAGCTCCATTCGAAGCCCTCTACGGTCAAAAGTGAAGATCCCCTCTGTGTTGGGCTGAGATGGGTGACACTCGGTTAGCTAAAGGACGAATTCCTGATAGCACTCTCACAGGTCCCGAGATCATTCGAAAAACGACCGAGAAGATCGTTCAGATTCGTGAAAGATTGATAGTCGCTAGAGACCGACAGAAAAGTTACACAGTTAAACGAAGAAAACCCTTGGAGTTCCAGGTAGGGGACCGAGTCCTTTTGAAAGTCTCACCCTAGAAAGGCATGATACGCTTTGGAAAGCGTGGAAAGCTGAATCCAAGGTACATAGGGCCTTTTGAGATCCTCTCTCGAATTGGTCCCGTGGCTTACAAACTCAACCTACCCCACGAGCTCAGTAACATACGTCCTACCTTCCACGTATCGAACATGAAAAAGTGCCTATACAACGAGACTCTTGTAATCCCACTCGACGAAATCGAGATCAACGAGAGCCTCAACTTTGTGGAAGAACCTGTGCAAATTATGGATGCAGAAGTCAAGCGAACGATGCAAAGCCGCATCCTAATTGTAAAGGTTCCCTGGAATGCCAAGCGAGGACCGGAGTTCACTTGGCAGTGTGAGGATCAAATGAAACATAAATATCCTCATCTTTTTGCTTAAGTTAATATGTAATATCTTAGTTGCTTGAACTATAATTTCGGGACGAAATTCCCCTAACAGGGGGAGGATGTGGTAACCCGACACTTTTACACTGAGCAATCGATCCATATATCTATAATTCACTTGAATTTAGCATCTTTTAATAGTATATTGGGTCCGCGCTAGTGTTTTAGGCTTAATATATCATAGATATGGACCTTATGAAGGATTAGGAAGGGTGTTGCATCACAAAATGCAGCCAAACACACCAAGAGAGGTGTGTGCGGCCAGCCAGCCCCACACCCAACAGCAAACCCCTCCAGCCTCACACTCAACCCTATATAAAGTGGAGGACCCCCTTCTATTCACTTTTGGCTGCATCCTTTCTCTCTCTTTACTTTCTCTCTCTAGAAAACCACCCAAGAACACCTAGAAGGCCTCCAAACCGTGAAGAACACCATCATTTAGCTTGTCATAGAGGTAAAACACTTGAATCCAAGCCTCAAGCTCATAATGTTCTTCATGTTCTTCATCCTATGAAGGAGTGCGGCCGCACACCTTCATCAGGTGGCCACACACACTCATAATACCCTCCAAAGTGAGAGTAAGGCCACACAATCGACACATGGGACTCAAACAAGGAGTGTACGGCCGCACACCCCTGTGTACGGCCGTACACACACCCTGTACGGCCGCACACTCTAGTGTGAAGCCTCACACACAAGTCTAGCCACATACCCAAACCGCACACACACCTTTATGGCCATATACACACCCTAACACCCATATTTGGTCTTAAACTTGTATAGATCATTGAGTATAGAGCACGGGACACTTAGTCCTAGTGATTTCAATTCCTTAGGGTGATTTCTCATCATGTTTAGTCATGAAACACCCTAGCTCTAACTTATATATGTGTCACCATGTGATTAATAGGGGCTACATGAAACACCCTACATTAAACTGTGAGTTCATACACCTTAATTAACCTTTCAAATGTTTTAAATCGTTTTATAGGGGGGATACAAGTTGAATTCAATACATTATAGTATTAATCACACGTGATTTAAAACTTGCTAACAAAAGGATTTTCTACATTTCAAAGTACCTGGTCAGTAAAGTTATTTCAAATGTTTGTCAACCTCATTTTCACAAATCAATTGTCTTAAAACAAATTTTAAATGTTTTCAAAACTCAAATTATTTTCAAATCATGTCTGCATCAATATATTTATATAAGTAAGTATTGAAGGACATAAAACTGATAACTGACCTTATTTCCTGTTCCTGTTTGATTGTGGACTTAGGGTGCTCGGTTATCTGTCCGACTGTCGTTGAATACTTAGTTATATATCTTGTATATTTGTGTTAGATATAAAAGCTTTCACTCTAGTTCGATATGATGGGTTTTGGTCATAAGACATCCTATGTGCTCATACAAACCCTAATGCTTGGATCTAGGTTTCTCTATTGTACATGATTTGAATCCAAGACTATAAACCCTAATTCTAGCATGTGGAAATTGATATTAACATATAATTTGGTTTAAGATATTACCTTGATTGTTATGTAGCAATAACAATCCCAATTCCTCCTTGAATTGACTTTGGAAGGATTAGAGTCACAAGTGTCACTCCTCTAATGGCTTACAAATACCAAGAGCAAATGGAGAAGGTATAAGGAGAGAGGGGAGGTATTGAATTCGTTCCTAAGAAGCCTTAGGGAAGGTCTGGCCGAATTCATGAGTCAAGGGGTGTTTATATAGGTGTAGAGATAGGGTTTCAGTCCTTATCCTTATCTAGTTGCTTGCTTACCAAGCAACCCATAAGATAAGCCTTGAATCCTTATCATAGTCGAATTCTAAGGTCCTTATAACCTCAAATTCGTCCAACCTATCCTTAAGATAATCCTTACCTTATTTTGTAACTACCACGTAATTACAATTCAGCCCCTCTAGTTAATTAATTACATTTGACCACAAAATTAATTGTTAATTAATTATTGACCAATATTAATTAAACAAATATGATTTCTCCTTTAATATATTATTCTTATAACATATTAATAAATCATAATAACCTCTCTCTCTATTTATTTCTCCAATCTAGTTGCTTTGGTGAAGGTAACCCAAAAGGACCATGCACCATCGGGTCAAGTACATACCAAAATAGTTATGGACTTAGACACTAATCCAACAGTCTTACACTTGGATAAGTCTAATAACTATTATGCATATGACTTCAGATCCGAATCTGCAATCGTAGCTTTCCAAAGCCGCTGTCAACTCTGATCCTATCAGATATGCGTGTCCTTAGATAAGGGATCATATATTCCTCCATTGTAGATATCATATGAGATATGATTTCAAATCATTCTCTTTGTACTATATCTCGATTCCCGATTTATGACGACTGACTAACTGAACAAATCAAATTAGCTCTAGCCCGGCCGAGCATTTACGTTTGTCATCACTAAATCATCGAAGGGCCCAAAGATATCGCTTTTATCCTACCTTGGATAAAAGGAACGGATAAACTTTGATACAATGCTTGCTTGTACTTATTCACCGAATCACACACAACAATATGTTTTATAACACCAAGTTACTAGTGCATTTACATATTATCAATGTGCAACCGATTTGCAAGATACAACTCACACATCTCGGTTTCAAGAATATAAGATGTTATCGTCTCACCAATCACTCGTGATACAATTCATGGAGTGATCCAAGTGAGCGTGGGTTTAATCCAATGCTCAAATCATATTCATAAGCACTCATGAACGTTGCAACAAACATTTGCTTATGTCTAATACTCTTTCAGACAATCCACACACCAATTCACGACAGTCTTCATTCATATCTACTTCCAACAAACTTCCACGTTTCCATCATCACTATTGTCTTCATTCACCACCAGAGCTGGTTTTCTAGAATTCTTGCAAAGTTCTTCGATTTTACTCATATAATGAGCTTCATCCTTATCTTTCTCTGTCTTCTCTTTCTGGTTTCAAAATATGCATTCCTTTGTGATATGACTCTTTCCATGAAAATAGTTGCAGTCAAAGCCTTAGTTAACAAGAAGTTCTTCGATTTTCTTCATATAATAAGCTTCATCCTTATCTATCTCTTTCTGCTTTCGCAATATGCATTACTTTGAGAAATGATTATTTCCTTGAAAATAGTTGTAGTCAAAGCCTAAGTCACCAAGAAGCTTCTTCTTCTTTTCATCATCTCTTTGAAAGTTTTTTGAAACTTTCATTCCAGGATTTTTCCAAACGTGAACTTTCTTGCTTGTGATTCTTTCCAACAAATTTGTTTTTGTTGTTTCTAAAACGAGAAAAATTCTTTTTGAAGAATTTGTTTGGATTTGTTACCATCATAACTTTGTCTTCTTTTGTAAGTTCCTCATGTGAGATATCAGATTCAGAATCTTCCACGACAATCTTTGTCTTCTTTTTCTTTAAACTTTCACTTTTTGTCTCCAAGGTCAATAAACCAAAACTTGTAACCAACTTTGTATCCTTCATTACTTCATTTTCATGAGACTTCAATATACCAACACTTTCTGCAAGAGAGTAATTCTTGAACTGTTCGTGTGCTTTGATAGTAGAAACAATTGACTTCCATTTTGACCTCAAAATATTAATTAATCTGACCTTTTGTTCAGTGACTTTTCTCTTAAAATTGTACTTTAGTATACGAATTAAAAGTTAATTAAACTGATTGACAGTTTTGTCATCTGTTTCATCAGACTTTTGCTCAAAGATCCATATTTAGACAGAAGTGATGTTCGTAGAGAATGAGTGAGATAAGCATCTCCATAATATAATTCTTTCAATCTACCTATATTTCTTTTGCAGTTTGATAAGAACTAACCAAACAAAAAGTGTCAGGTGGAAGAGCAAACCTTATGACTCTCAAGGCTTTCAGCTTGTTCATCAATTTGTCTTTCTCCACAAAATCAATTTTAG
>NC_136410.1:131368233-131370733 GCF_051521515.1 Lactuca serriola
GATCTTTTGAATTCATCATTTATCACTTGGGGGTAGGAACAATAGTATTTTATTGCTACAAGTATGGATTATTGAAAATAATAAGACATGTATTTGGATATTTCCCTTGAACTCCGCAATATTTTTTATTTGACATAAATAGTTGAAGGGAATTTTCCGAAGAGAAAATGGATTATGGGAGTGTGTGACTTGAACTATTGATTGGTCTGTGCAGATATCTGATTATCTGCCACATCTAATTCACAACCAAATGTGTCTTTGTTCCAACCATCATGTAAGCCCATACAGAGGATAGGCTGGTTCGCTTAAAGAGAATCTTTTCTATGATCAGATAGGAATCATGTCATACATGAGCAGGCTCCGTAAGATCTAGTTCACCTAACTTCAGATTGAATTTAATAGTATACAAATGCATTCATTTCCTCTGCATTGATGCAATCTAGGATACTATCGGAGTGAAAAAAGGGTCTAAAGAAGAACATAGGCTAGGCTATATTAGTAACAAGTAAATCCTTTGTGTGTGTTTATAAAAGGTCTATTTGGGGATAAACACCAATCATAAGGTCTGAGACGACCCATAAAGCAATTGATCATATCACGATCTATTTTATAAGCCTACTTGGGTATTGAGTATTTATTTATAAGAACTTAATTTTTTGCACTTGATAGTTTCAACTCGAGAAAAAAGAATCCAGTAAAAATTTTATTTTACTTACATAAAACCATTCATATATCGTATATGTTCATATATCGTATATGCGGGTGTCTAGATAACATATATTTTATATGGATTCATTTGTTTCTTTTGATTCTTGCTCGAGCCGGATGATGAAAAATTATCATGTCCGGTTCCTCCGGGGGATGGATCTATAAGAATTCGCCTATCCCAATAACAAAAAAACTTGACTTGAATGATCCTATATTAAGAGCGAAATTGGCTAAAGGTATGGGTCATAATTATTACGGGGAGCCCGCATGACCCATTTGATCTTTTATATGTTTTTCCAGTAGTAATTCTAGGTACTATTGCATGTAACGTAGGGTTAGCGGTTCTAGAACCATCAATGATTGGTGAACCGGCAGATGCATTTGCAACTCCTTTGGAAATATTACCCGAATGGTATTTCTTTCCCATATTTCAAATACTTCGTACAGTACCCAATAAATTATTGGGTGTTCTTTTAATGGTTTCAGTACCTACGGGATTATTAACAATATCTTTTTTAGAGAATGTTAATAAATTCTAAAATCCATTTCGTCGTCCAGTAGCGACAACCGTATTTTTGATTGGTACCGCAGTGGCCCTTTGGTTGGGTATTGGTGCAACATTACCTATTGATAAATCCCTAAATTTAGGTCTTTTTTAAATTGATTCAATTGTGAAATAAAATATCACGACATATGTATCTAGGGAACAATCGCTTCAAAGTGAATTCTCCTTAGATACATCTATTCAATTAAATTATGAATCTATGCCAATTCCGAATATATGAATTGTCCTAAAGATTCAAACCTATTTTCGGCCTTTTTCTAAAAAAAAGATGAAAAAAAATCCAATGAATTTAAAACTTATTTTTCGGTAAATCAATTACGAATTTTTTTTCTAGAATGCCTAAAATTTGTTTGACATCTTCTATGCGAAAATGTTCCATTTTCATAAGATCTTCTTGACTGTTATTCAAAAGGTCCAACAATGTATATATATTGGACCTTTTGAGGCAATTATAGATCCTGGGAGGCAATTCTGATTGGTCAATAAAAATCGATTTCAACGTCATTTTTTTTTGTTTTTTGTTAGTTTAGCCAATTTATCATAAAAGGTAAAAGGGGGTAAAGGAATCATGTGTTGATTGCCCTCTAAATTTAAATTTTCTTCTTTGGTATGTAGAAAGGGAATCAATAAATCAATCAAATTCCGGGAGGCTTCATAAAGTGCTTCTTTAGGAGTTAAACTTCCATTTGTCCATATTTCAAGAAATAGTATCTCTTTGTTACCATTTTCATAAGAATGAATACTATGATTCGCATTTCGAACATGCATGAATACAGGATCTATAGGATAACTTCCATCTTGAAAGGTATTTGGCGCTTATATAAGATATTCGCGATTCTTCTCTATGTGTAATCCAATAACCAACTCAATGGGTTCCGTCAAGCTAGCTATATGTTGTGTATTATCGAGGATTTCTACATAAGGCAGTAAGATGATATCTCAAGCAATTACATATCCGGGGCCCCTGACACAAATAGACGCCTCACAAGTTCCATAGAGATTAAACTTTTCTGTTTCACCGCAACATTCCCCACTTGTCCGACTGTTGCTGAGCAGTTTTTGGATATCAAACGGACCTCCCTAGAAGGTAATTTTAATGTGGCCGATTTCCCTTCTTTTGCAATCAGTTTCGCTACAGCACCCGCTGCTCTAGCTAATTGTCCACCCTTTCCAAGTGTGATTTCTATGTTATGTATGGCCGTGCCTAAGGGCATATCGGTTGAAGAA